>NC_042616.1:62652682-62952682 GCF_901001135.1 Rhinatrema bivittatum
AAGAGTTACTTACGAGGCAGAGGTACAAAAGGGGAGTACACAAAGGGAGTGCACTAAGGAGCGCACAAAGGAGCAGGCTCCTTTGTTGTGCTCCTTAGGCGCGCGACGCTAGGCGCGCGGCGCCTGGGTGTCTCAATTTAAATTTATAGTCTGATCAGGGCTGTCCCCTAATTGGCTGTACGTGTTCGGCGTATCCCTCGGAGGCGGAAAAAGGTCCGGGCAGAAGAGGTTCGGGCAAAAGAGGCAGGGATTCGGCGCGGCTGGGGATTTAAAGGCCCTCGGTGCCGGTCTCGATTGGCTGCAGGTAGGTTGCTGGAGGCGGGCCTTGCTTGCCGATTCTGGGCGGAGGGAACGGCGTCTGGACGGCGCGGCAGGCCTCGTGGTCGCCCACGGACCCAGCGGGGGAAGGGAGAGGTTAGCTGGCCTTACCCCGATGGGTCTGTGGCGCCGACCGCGCAGGCCCTCCCTCGATCCCGATGCCGTCTGCGTTCCTGGAGATCGCTGTCTGAGTTCGCCGGGCAGAAGAGGCAGGGATTCGGCGCGGCTGGGGATTTAAAGGCCCTCGGTGCCGGTCTCGATTGGCTGCAGGTAGGTTGCTGGAGGCGGGCCTTGCTTGCCGATTCTGGGCGGAGGGAACGGCGTCTGGACGGCGCGGCAGGCCTCGTGGTCGCCCACGGACCCAGCGGGGGGAAGGGAGAGGTTAGCTGGCCTTACCCCGATGGGTCTGTGGCGCCGACCGCGCAGGCCCTCCCTCGATCCCGATGCCGTCTGCGTTCCTGGAGATCGCTGTCTGAGTTCGCCGGGCAGAAGAGGCAGGGATTCGGCGCGGCTGGGGATTTAAAGGCCCTCGGTGCCGGTCTCGATTGGCTGCAGGTAGGTTGCTGGAGGCGGGCCTTGCTTGCCGATTCTGGGCGGAGGGAACGGCGTCTGGACGGCGCGGCAGGCCTCGTGGTCGCCCACGGACCCAGCGGGGGGAAGGGAGAGGTTAGCTGGCCTTACCCCGATGGGTCTGTGGCGCCGACCGCGCAGGCCCTCCCTCGATCCCGATGCCGTCTGCGTTCCTGGAGATCGCTGTCTGAGTTCGCCGGGCAGAAGGGGCGGTGACGTCATGAATCACCTCAACTACAGGGAACAGTGGTGGATTTTCACCTTGGCAACTGATTTTCACCTTGGCAACTGATTTTCACCTTGGCAACTGAAGCTCCAGCAGGACTTAATGACAACATTGAGTGGTCATCATTATTTTAGCCTGCGCTTACTAACGTCATTTCCGGTTTTCATTCTGATTGGTCTGCATCTAACTCTGAGGTTTCTCTTTAAATAAAGCGCGGTAGAGTGATGGCGGATCCTGCTTCTTTAAGCTGTGATCACGTACGAAGCGTTCATATGATGGGACAAGCTTTCAACAATGTATGCTTTTAGCACTGGATGACGTATGTTTCAATACTGTTTTTGACTAAAAGTCATGGTTTAAATGCTTTAACCTCTGTTGTTTATATTGTAGACACCGCTGAAAATTTAAAACCCCTGAAGAAGTCCACGAAACACGGACGTGTCAGGTTCATGTCGGTGTTCTTTAGAAAAGCTGTCATCCTGGCACGCTCAGCATATAATGATAAGTGATCGTTTTCCATCTTATCTTTAACCTTAAACGAAAAATTTATTTAAAAAATTGCAAAAGCATTGTTCAAAATCAAGGGACTGTTGATACCAGTGATTATAAACAAGTCCATACAGCGTATAACTCTGCCCATATATTGCAGTTAACGCTTGAAATATGACTTTTTGAGAGCACCCTCCGATAAATATTGAGAGGCTCTAGATATATATGAGGTATCACAGCCTGAAAACAGCTTCACTTGGGATGTTCCTTTTGAATTAAGCAAAGACATAATGGCAACATGACTCCCAAGGTAGCTTACTTCACTTACCCACTCACTCCTCTTCATGTCTAACAGCCTAATTCATTTTGATGAATGACCCTGAAAGATAGCTCATGCTAAACAAAAGTAAACGACAGAATATCCCTGGTTATCAAATGGTCAGGAAGTGTGCTTAATGCAGAGGAGGATCATAATGAGAAAAACAGTCCTATCGGTGCTATTGATAAAGATTTGGGGAACATTTTACTCTCCCTTAAGTGAATAATGTTAGATATTTGGATTTTTCTGAATAGCAACTGCTGTATTTGAAAGGAATTCAGTACTAAAAAGACATTCACCTCACCTTGAAAAAAGATATTTGGGCATGCTGGAGACAGACATTATAGACACTCCATTAATGTTGTCTGTTCTGCACACAATCAGGCTCACACTAGGTTATCTACCCTTACACTTGCATGCTTTTTATTCACCTACTAGAGCCATTCACCCCAGGCATATTTACTACGGCTTAGGGCAGGAGCTGATATGATTGGACCTCCTTTGTAGTGCAAATGGAATGTGAAATAAGTATCAGGAAAGAGAATCCAAAAGGGGTTTTTTTTGGCACTCTTTCATACTGCTTCTATTTATTTATTTTAGATTTTTATATTCCGCTTTTCACACTGTAACACTTTCTTCATAGCATGTATCCCAATATTAAACTGAGAAATGACATCAGAGGAGTGACTTTCTATTGTCAAAAATGGAATACGATTCCTGTCATATTTTAATAAGGGAGATAATTTCTGCATCACAAAGAGAGGCCTGCCCAAATTACTCATTATATGATTATTAGCCTATTCGCTGCTAATAGGTCTCCCAATGAGCCACTTTTCGAACACAGAAAAGCACATAATATATTCACCTGCACCTCCCAAATTGATATTACTCACTGCCTACTTTATGACCTCTAAAATACTGAATTGACCACTTACTGAATAAGAATACATTACATCATCTATCCTTTCATTGGAAGAGGATCCTTTCAGTCATAGTAAAAAGGAATCCTTTATTTGTATCCATGAAGAAGAACAGGAGCTCACTGTTTATACGGAATCTGATTCTTTAATTTATAGCAACATAGTTTATAAACCCTGATTCAAGATTTTTTTTTTAAATCAAGACCTGATTTTTCATAAGGTAATTGATCAAAGTGTCTGAAATAAGACACTTCAGTTTTGGATGTTATTGAAAGAATGACTTTATCAGCATTTGGTGCCCCATTTCTTAAAACTCCTAGCTTGAGACATAGAAAATTGGCATAACGAGGTTTAATTTAAGCATTTCATTTCTGTCAGTTTATGCTTCTACAGCTCTTAAACAGATGGTTTCAAAATATCATGGAGGAATTAGCTACTGGTACATCTAGATCCATGTATTAAAGAGCATTCAAGGTACCTACAGAATATGATTTCCAGATTTTTGGCTGATGCATCTCAGTGCAATTTAAAGATGAATACATGGTTGTCATCATCTTCTATATGTGCCAGAGGGTCTTATGGCTTAGATTATGGTCAGTTGATACTAAATCACGATCTCTTGTACTAGAAGTCTGGAAATCCGATAGGTGAGCTGTGCCAGAGTCAAGCCAAAGACTTTGGCTTGGCTCCAGGCACCAAATATGTGTTGAGCCTAATTAATTAGCACTGAATAAAGCAAGCCGTTCTGCTCAAAGCTGAAATAGAACATTTTCCAACCTTTGAGTCTCTGGCTTGATTTATAGTCTGCCTTTGCTTTATTTTGGTCTTTGTATTCAACGTTCTATGTCTGTCTCAGTTCCTTTTCTCTCATTTCTTCAGTTTCTTGTTTCCCCACACTTCCTCTTTTCCATTTCTGTGTTGCTAGGTACTTCATTCCTCTACATTTTTTTCCTCTCCTTATCTCAGTTTACTTCCTTCTGTCATCCTCTTGTGCTGCTTCCCTTCCTCATCCTCTACTCCTTCCTCCCTCCTCTCCCCACCTATCATATCCCCTCTTTCTTTCCCCATTTTCTTCTCCCCTTTTCCCCCTCTGCCAACTTCTCTCCGTAGCTTTCTTACATTTGTCCACTTATGTACCACTCTTACCACTGACTGCAGCCACTGATTGTTCTTTCACTCTAGTCAGTGGAGCTTATTTCAACGAGCCACAGCAGTCATTGATTCTCCCCCCTATAGGAAGTAGCCTAGCAAGACCAAAAAGCCCACTACTCATCCTCGGCTGCTGACTATCTGGACTCTGTGTGACCACAAAGCATATTCCAGTGAGTAGGAGGAGCAAGGCACGGGCGTGAACCTAGCTCAATTCATTTTTAACGATGAGCAAGCCAAAGCTTGAAAATGGCTTCAAGCCTGCTGAGGTTTCTGCATCTCTAGCATACATTTCCCTTTTCTATCCCAGAAAATAGGCCATTTGGAGAGGCTGTAGACTCTATTTTATTCTAGCATTACCCTAAGACATAAAAGCAAAGAGGGAAATGTTCAAATTTATTTATGTGGGTAAATAGCAATTTACAAGGGCGAAAAGGCTTAGCTGAAAATTGCTCCCCACAAAGCGTACATGCGGGCTTCCATAGTATGCATGCTTTTATCCACAGGAAGAAGAGGCATTCCTGTGGGCATGGTTAGGGATGAAAACAGTGTGGGTACGTCTGATTTTCAAAAGTGCACGCACTATTTTGCCCCAGACCCCGTCCGCTGCCCGCACAAATAGAAGGTAGAATGTATGGGGACACTTTTAGCTCATGTACCTTGCACTTGCTTGTTTTGAAAAAGAAACAATGCAGGTAATTTCTTTTCGAAATCTTCCCTAAAGTGCGTGCTATAAAAGCACCCACATAATTTGCAACTACTTGGGCTACTGGAAAACTGCCCCTTTAGGGCTCAAATTTCAAAGACACTTATATACGCATGAAACCCACATAAATGGCAGTTATAAAAGATTCTGGGTCTCAGTTCTCATAAAAGCAAGTGTGCGACCTGGTTCAGAGCGGGCTTTTATGCAACCAAGCATGAATGTTCTGTGCAAGTGGAGGGGGAGCGGGGAGTCAGAGTTAGGATGGACGTGGGACGGTAACTTTCATACAGACTCGAGGGCGCACATTTGCCCAAGAACACGGCTATTTTAGAACACGCGCGCATATTTGTGCGCGCGTGTTCTAAAATAGCCGGACTGCGTGCACGTGTGGGCTGAATTTTAAGTGGACATACGCTTGGGCACTCAAATCCCATTTCTACTGTCTAAATCAGGGTTTTTTTTAAAAGGGGGGTGTGTGTGCCGATGCTGTTTCCACTTTTAGCAGTTTGTCCCTAGTTTGCTCAGTTAAGACATACATCCTCCAAACCCCCCTAGTTTAATAGCCTTCACTTCCTTGAGTTAACTTTGACCCTTACAAAGTCACAGATCTGCCTAGTTTTCTTTATTTTGTACACCACCTCCTCCATAGCAGAAGCAAACGTATGCGTCAGGGGTTCTGGGTGCGTGCCCAGGTGCATACGTATTTCCGTGCACATCTCTGGTTCATGCCCTAAAATGCCCATGCACTGTCTAGATCACGACCACACTCTCCCCCTTTTTTAAAAACTTTTGAGATGTGTGCGCTGCAGGAGATTCGTACATATTTTGGCGACTTTTAAAATCCACTTGCTGTGCTTGAGCCTGACTTGTGCGAGCGTCTCCTAATTGATGTGCGCGCTGGGCTTTTAAAATTTACCTTATACTTTTCCATTTAAAAAAATGATGGGCTTGATTTTCCAAAGCATTTACACATGTAAAACTGGGTTATGCCTGTGTAAATGCTTAAGTAGGCTTTTGAAGATAGCTACAATATATGCCGTCAAATTGTCCATAGGATTTACCCACAAGTGCACTTTTTGGGCCTGATTTTCAAAAACATTTCCAAGCTTTAAACTGAGTTTTACATGTGTAAATGCACTTCAGATTGCTTTTGAAAATTGCTACAATATATGCAATTGAATTGTCCATAGAATTTACCTATGGTAACTTTCAAATTGGCACACATTGCGTGCGGGTGCTGGCCTGTGCCCAGGGACATGGCTGTTTTATAACTTGCATGTGTATATGAGCGCTTTTTAACAAATAGCCTGACTGTGTACACATGTGCACCAAATTTTAGGGTGGGCGTGCGCATGGGCATGCAAATTCTGCTTCAACCACATAAGCCAGGGGATTTTAAAAGAGGCGCGCGCCCACTCCCTTCCCATTTTACTACTTCACCCACAAGTTCATCCAGTTAAGACCTGCAACCTCCCGTGATTTGATAGCCCAAGCTTCCCCCAGTTACTTAGATGAGTGATGGCGAACGCCAGTCCTCGAGTGCCACAAACAGGCCAGGTTGTCAGGATATCCACAATGAATATGCATGAGACCGATTTGCATGCACCGCCTCCACTGTATGCAAATCTATCTCATGCATATTCATTGTGGATATCCTGAAAACGTGACCTGTTTTTGGCACTCGAAGACTGGAGTTTGCCATCACTGCTCTAGACCCTTTAAACCATTCAGAAATGGCTCGATCCTTTTATTTTACGACTTACACATCATCCATAGCAGAAGTAAAGTTAAGCAGCAGTGGACCTCGGTTTGCACTTGGGCCCCTTTTTGAAAGTTTCTTGAGATGTGCACACCACAGCATTTATGTGCCTGCCTATCTGGGTGCTTTTTAAACTATGGCCAGCGTGCACGAGTCCGTCTCATTCGTGTATCCCCCGATTGATGCGCACGCCCTGCTTTTAAAATTCAACTTTAAAGAGAGTGCAACGGCTTGCGCCCGGGAATTTATAACTTGCTTATATGCGCATGTGTTATAAAATAGCCTGGCTGTGTGCGCACATGTGCACCAAATTTTAAGTGGACATGCCCATGGGCGCGCAAATCCCGCTTCTACCGCATAAGTTGGGGGATTTTTAAACAGGGCATGCACCCACGCCGTTCGCAGTGCACCGGTTTGTCCACCGGTTCACCCAGTTAACGGTTAGGTCTCCATCCCCCCCTTGGTTTGGTAGCCTACACTCCCCCCAGTTACCCCAGACCCTTTAAACCCCTCAGAAATGGCTTGATCCTTTTATTTTATGAGTTACACATCATCCATAGCAGAAGTAAAGTTACGAGGCACGGGACCTTGCAGAGGTGCATAAATATTTAAGTACACATCTCATGGCCATACCCCGAAAATGCCCATGCCCCACCCAGACTATGCCCACCCACGCCATGCCCCTTTTTTGAAATGTTTTAGATGTTAGCATTTATGTTCATATCTGGGCATTTTTAAAATACGATTGGTGCATGATCCTGACCTATTTGTGCTTCCCCTAATCGATGCGCATGCCAGGCTTTTAAAATTCACCTTAAAGTGCGTAATTGGCTTTTGGAAATTATTACGATAGTATGTTACATTTACACCTGTATGTGTGTAAATGGCTTTTGAAAATTGCTATGATAGTATGTTACATTTGTGCGTGTAACTCTTGAAAATTCACCTGATGTGCATAAATGTACCTGTACAAGTTACGCTCTCAAGAGAACAGGTGTAACGTTTTCCTCAAGAGTTTGCGCACATGCTAGTGCACTTACACATACATTTTCAAAGTGGACTTAAGCATATGTTTGCTTAGAAAATCTGGGGGAAAATCTGTGCATAAAAGGTATGTGCAGATTTCATTCCCTTGCACACAGTTATAAAATTACCCTCAAAAAGACCTTTTGGCCTTTTTCCTTCTATTCAGCTACCAAATAGAAACTTGGGTTGGGTGGTGGGAGTGTGTATTTTGAATATTTCAAAGAAGACACAGCAGATTATCACTTACAATTTATAGGTGACAGATGAAGGAGGAAGATGTTTTTCTGTCCCTAGTTGTAGTCAAAACCTCATGCACAGGCCCCTCCTATAAAAGATACTAAAGAGGAAGGCTGTTGTATTTTCTGAAGGAATGAATCCAGTCAACTTCAAATATATAGGGGGTCATTTACCAGACGGATCGCACGCAATAAGGGACATTTCACATGCGAAAAGTTCCTTATCTCGTGCGATACCAAGATGGGGGCGGAGTCGGCCCCAGAAGAGGAGGAGTCGGGGCATCACCGGGGCTGACTCCGCGAAGATGCCGTGGACGACGAAAAGGTAAGGGCCTTTTCACGTCCTATTTCGCGCCCAATAGCTACACCTTCTATGGTGGCGCTATTGGGTGCAAAACCGGCAGCAATCGCACCACGACGGTGCGATTGCTGCCGGCTAGCGTAGGCCCGCCCCCTGTTTTGGACCCCCGCCCCTCATTACCTAAAGTATCTCAGGCCTGCAAAACTTTAGAAAATGAGGCCCAGAGGCACTGCAAATTCTAGAAAAAGGCTATGCAACAAATTCAGAGCACCTCCAAGAAAACATTTTCAAACAGTAAAAGTACAGGCACTCTAAGATTGTATAGAAATGCTAAGGTTACTGAAAGCTGAAAAAAGGGTTTCATCAGGAATAGATTTCAAGAGAGGCGTTGGGTTGGGATAGTGGAGGGGGAAGGGATTCTACTCAATTTTATTCATAGCACCAAAGGCCTTACAATATTTAACTTGCACAGTGATGACAAAAATCCCACAGACATTTCTAAACTGAAATCTCTGCTTTTGGTGAGGGAGATTTCCTACCGGCAATCAAGTTCATAGTTCTCATACATCTGCATGCCCCACTAAGAGAATCACACACTCAAAATATCTGGGAATCATTTAGGTAGAGAATGATTACCAGGATGCATCTCTTCCTTTTGGCACATGCTCAGGTCCAAGAATATTTACACTGGTCCTACTTGCCCTGGCAGCAAGGTTGAAGCAGTAGCTAATCTTTAAGTAGACAGGTTAAGAAAGGCAGAGTATATGGAAAACGTAAACTTACATCTGGATTGTGTAATCCAATGTTTTACAGATGCAAAAGTGGGTTACAAACTAATAAAAAAGCAACAAAGATCCTTCTCGAAATATTTAGAACCTAGTGGGAAAACCTGACGATGTGCAGGAAAGGATCTCTTTAGCATGCCAAACGTAAAAATAACATCTCTGGCAAATAATTTAAGAAAACAAAAAGGATACATAATGTGAATACAGGATGACATCCTCAGCAAAATAAATTAGTAGAGCAATGGAACAAGTAAAAAAATTGTATTATGGTTAGAGAATAGGGTGTGGCATTTTTTTTCTGCCTTTTTTCTTACTACAGTTTTAAATAATACAATGAATATTTACAGCCTTCAAACCTTTAGCATATATCTTAGTATTTGCTAAAATGGATTGCATGCACACATTTTTATCATTCACAACCTATTCCCCACAAAAACCACTGTATTCTAGTGTACCGTAATGTGTGTCCACAAATACAAATAACTGGTACATCCAGTCAATCTAGAACTAATATCAAACAATCTTTCGCCAGGTATATATGTGGGCCCCTTACTCCAAGGGTCTGTATAGTATCACAGACTCTGTTTTGGTCCAGGGTCACCTTGCTTTAATTTATGACATCATTTTTTTGTTTTTTTATAGTTTCTATAATAAAATCTAAAGTCTCAATGTACTATTATTAATTCTCACTTCTTCTCGCTTTTCTCAAAACAATCACACTGTCCATAAATGCAAAAAGGAGCTCTGATACTCATCTATTCATATGTTGGTTGGTCACCCGACATGATCATGTTTCGGACAAAAAAGTCCTGCTTCAGGGGTTACCCTTCGATATTCCCGTTGTATGAGAATCGTCCCGTATTCACTAATACCACTCGAGCCTTCTTATCTTCTGTTTTAATAAATGCGAGAATTAACTGGTGCAAAACGAGCCTTTTTATCTTCCATGTTGACTGATGCAACTTGAGCCTTTTTCTCTTCCTGGCTTTCGTATCCGTCCTTACTTCACGTCAGCCCCATTGAGCTGCTCCTCAATGGGGCTGACGTGAAGTAAGGACGGATACGAAAGCCAGGAAGAGAAGAAGGCTCAAGTTGCATCAGTCAACATGGAAGATAAAAAGGCTCGTTTTGCACCAGTTAATTCTCGCATTTATTAAAACAGAAGATAAGAAGGCTCGAGTGGTATTAGTGAATACGGGACGATTCTCATACAACGGGAATATCGAAGGGTAACCCCTGAAGCAGGACTTTTTTGTCCGAAACATGATCATGTCGGGTGACCAACCAACATATGAATAGATGAGTATCAGAGCTCCTTTTTGCATTTATGGACAGTGTGATTGTTTTGAGAAAAGCGAGAAGAAGTGAGAATTAATAAGAGTACATTGAGACTTTAGATTTTATTATAGAAACTATAAAAAAACAAAAAAATGATGTTATAAATTAAAGCAAGGTGACCCTGGACCGAAACAGAGTCTGTGATACTATACAGACCCTTGGAGTAAGGGGCCCACATATATACCTGGCGAAAGATTGTTTGATATTAGTTCTAGATTGACTGGATGTACCAGTTATTTGTATTTGTGGACACACATTTTTATCATGTCTTCTTTTTTTAGATCACATTGGAAAATAATCTTATTGATAACTATAAAAAAATTCTTTACAGTGCTAAGCAAAAGAGAAATAAGCAATTCAATGGAGGATGCTGCTTCTGATAGACTGTTGCAAGTCTACATCAATGAGAAGTTTATTTTCTTAACCATTCACTACAAGGAGAATGGTCACCAGGGGAGTCAAATTATCACATCAATGCTTTGGAAATTAAAGCAATGTTAAGGACATCAAGCCATTCAAACCCATTAATTCTACAACCCTGTTTGTCTCTGGTTGAGGCTATATTGCAGAACTTGGATTTTTTTGTTGGCTTGCATGATTTCTATTTGGAACTAATGTCTTACATGAAGATTAATGTAGTTTTTTTGCAGGGTTATACAGGATGATGGTTTAATGTTAATTTTTTTTTTTGCTAAACTGTTATTATACTTTAGAGATTCTCTTTTCTTTTTAATTGATAATGGTCCCTAATAATACATCTCTTAAAATGTTAAGCCTCACTACTCATCCTATTAAAATAAAAAACAATCTTAAGTTATGTAAAGAAGTTTGGAGCAAATGTGACGATGCTGCAGGAAACCCACTAACGGGCGGATTTTCAAAGCCCTGCTCGCGTAAATCCGCCTGGATTTACGCGAGCAGGGCCTTGTGTGCCGGCGCGCCTATTTTCCATAGGCCGCCGGCGCGCGCAGAACCCCGGGACACGCGTAGGTCCCGGGGTTTTTGGATGGGGGCGGGGCCGAACGACGCGGCGTTTTGGGGGCGGGATGCAGCGTTTCGGGGGCGGGCCCGGGGGCGTGGTTTCGGGCCGGGGCGTTCCGGGGGCATGGCCGCACCCTCCGGAACCGCCCCCGGGTTGGGTCTCGGCGCGCCAGCAGCCCGCTGGTGCGCGTGGATTTACGTCTCCCTCCGGGAGGTGTAAATCCATGGATAAAGGTAGGGGGGGTTTAGATAGGGCCGGGGGGGTGGGTTAGGTAGAGGAAGGGTGGGGAAGGTGAGGGGAGGGCGAAAGAGAGTTCCCTCCGAGGCCGCTCCGATTTCGGAGCGGCCTTGGAGGGAACAGAGGCAGGCTGCGCGGCTCGGCGCACGCCGGCTGCCCAAAATCGGCAGCCTTGCGCACGCCAATCCAGGATTTTACAGGATACATGCGGCTATGCGCGTATCTTATAAAATCCAGCGTACTTTTGTTTGCGCCTGCTGCGCAAACAAAAGTACGCGATCGCGCAGTTTTTAAAAATCTACCCCTTAATGTTCAAGGAAGCCTTAAAGCTTAAGGAAGGGTGAAGAGGAAACTGAGCTTTTTCAGTTGCATATCAGAAGAAAATGGAATAGCTATTCTCTTTAAAAAGTCCCTGTAAATCCAAATATTATCCAAGCCTTTGATTTGTAAGTCAGATGGGTGGTAATGTTGTAGAAGGCAGGAAACTCACCAAAGTTTGTGCATAATTTAACAAAACGCTTATTTATTTATTTATTTACTTAATTGAATAATTTGTATTCCACTTAGACTCAGTTTAAAACGGTTCAAACACAGGGATAGAGTAAACTGTCACCGAGACTTTAAGGTGAATTTTAAAAGCCCGACAATTGCATTAATAATTAGGGGATGCGCAAATATGTCGGACTCGAGTCCTATGACCAATTTTAAAAGCCGCCCAGATGTTTTCAAAAAGGCGCGGGATGCAGGCAGGGTCTGGGCAGGGCATGGGCATTTCAGGGCGTGAAGCTGAGATACTTGCACGATCCAGGGCATGGCATGGCCCGCTGCCATGTAATTTTACTTCTGCCCTGGGTGCCCTGTAAGATTTGTGGGGTTTTAAGGGTTGGGGCTAACTGGGGTGGGGAGGGTTTGAAGGCTATTAAACCAGGGGGGTTTGGAAGACCTATCCTTAAATGGGCTAACTGGGAATGACCTGGTAAAACTGGGAATGGTGTCGTGTGCACCCTTTTAAAATCCCCCGATTTACACGGTAGAAGTAACATTTGCATGCACTTGTGTGCATCCACTTAAAATCTGGCACACGCATGTGCACGCAGCGGGGCCATTTTATAACATGGGCATGCCGGCTTGAAAGTTACCATCAATATGAGCCTTACAAGATCTACAAGATAAAATTCAATTAATAGTTCCATGTTGTATATCACAGTATATCCTTTCTATCCACACAATGCATTTTCTAGAATTGACTATTTTCTAGTTTCCAAGTTATTTTTTTCCCTTCGAGTAGAGGCTGAAATCTTTCAATACGAGTATCTGATCATGCATCTATTATTTATTTATTTATTTATTTATTTAAAGAATTTATATACCGGGGTTCCTGTATAGTATACATATCACCCCGGTTTACAAGGAACCAAAACTATCGCTATTACTCTTAATATGACAGATGTGCTCTGTCTAGAGGTTTATTGTGGCATTGCTGGATGATCAGATCTTTATAGAACAGATGAACAGCCTTTTTCAAGATTATTTTGTTAGGAATGGATTTGAAAATTAGTATTTATTTATCAAGTTTCTATACCGTCATTAAGACGAGCCATCACAACGGTTTATAAATCATAGAAGTGAATAAAATAACAAATACAATCATAAAAACACCTTTGCATAAAATTACAATAATTATAAATAGTGACCAAAATGAAAATAAGGAAATCAAAAACTAAATCCCTAAAATATACATTAATACTGAAATTAAAATGAATAATAATAAAATCAATGACTTAATCAGTAAAATATGCATTAATACTGAAATTAAAAGTGACTAAAAAGGCATAAAAGTAAAAGAATCAAAGATCTACAATTCACTATGTATATGCTTTGCCGAAAAGCCAGGTTTTTAGGTCTCGCTTAAACTTTTTAAAATCAATTTCTAGCCTCAGATTTGTCGGTAGTGTGTTCCACAGTTTGGGTCCTGCTAAAGACACAGTTCTCTCCCTGACTTAATTCAGATGCACGGACTGAACGGAGGGTAATGACAGTAGGCCCTTATTGGCAGATCGCAAATTTCTTTGAGGAACGTGCAACCTAATAGCTGTATTTAGCCAGTCTACTTGCTCTCCATGAATGAGTTTATGCAAAATGCAGAGTGTTTTGCATTTAATCTGTGATTCAGGGGCAGATTTTTGAATCGGCGCAAGCAGGGTACATTTGTGCGCGCTACCCAGCGCGCACAGATTTACACCCGATTTTATAACATGCGCTCGCTGCCTCGCAGGAGCAGAGGAGGCCATGTGATCAGCTAGACCGACCCACTGGGTCGGTCTAGAAAAAAAAAAGGCTGCAGTTATTATTGCAATTGCCTTTGTCAGGGGAATTAGTAGTGTTGCTTCCGTGTTAGTCCAATTAAAAGCAGAGAAAGAAAGGTGAGCAAATTCCAATAATAACAACAACAAAAACATACATATATATATATATATATATATATATATATAACGTGATACCTATTTATTGGATTAACCATTGGTTTCTTGACTAGCTTCCCCAGGTCAGAACAGAATGAGCAAAAGATGACATTTACCAGAAAATATAAGAGAATCAGAAAAGAGAATCCAATGAAGTTGTGAAGGGGGAAAGAGGGGTGGGGGTCTGAGGAAATCAGAAGGTGATAGGCAGTATAATTTTATGGCTCATAAAAAACCTAACTCTTTGTTGAATCCTATCTTGTCAGTTCTGAAGTGTCTGATCATTTTAACTGCATAACGTTCCTGGATTGTTTAAAATTGGAATTAGTGAAATTCAAGCTTTTTTCAGGTAGACGTTCTGTTATTATATTTTACCAAGATAATAAGTTTTTATAAGAAGAGCTCCTCTTTATATGATTACATAGTATTCATATGAAATCTCACTATATAATTATATTTCAGGTTATCTATATATAGAATGTACAATACTTTAGTTTTCTATCTCTACATTGAACCCAATTATAGTCCCGCTCACTATAGAAAAAGGTTAACTACAGCATTCAGATCTGCAAGAATAGCTCAATGAAGAAGAGATCCAGCCCCATTATATATCGATATAAAGAAAGGATGAAAGTGGCCTTTTTGTTAAGAAAAATAAAACCTATGATTCTGAGTACACAGAACAAACCAAATTATTATTTCAGAATGGATGAGGTCCTACCTTCAACTCAATTTCCTTCATTTTAGAATTCATATAGTAATAGACGAGTTTATTTATGAATTTAAAAATTATGTACAGCACCATAACCATAACTATCAGAATGGTTTACAGTAAAAACAGAACCAAGAATGTCTCTCAAAGATATATTGGAGATAGGTAATAGCCGTATACAAAATTAACGTTGACAGAAGAGCTAAAATACCAAAAGTTTTACCACAAAAATAAGTCACCGTGGATCACGGTTTTTTTGAATCATTTGATAGACCTCGTATGTGGGCATCAATTGTTTTTGAATCATTTGGTACACCTCATATGTTTTGATATTTGATAGACCTCAATTGTTTTGAATCATTTGATAGACCTCATACGTGGGCATCAATTGTTAAATTGATGCCCACGCTGACTTATTTTTGTGGTAAAACGTTTGGTATTTTAGCCCTTCTGTCAACGTTAATTACAATAAAAACATCCATAAAAAATGTAAAAACAAACAAACAAAAAAAAATCACCCTCTTCACTACTAAACCCTTTATCCCACCCACTCAAGCACTAGGGAACAGGACAGCCTTAACATGTTTCCGGAATTTTTGATAGTTCAGTTCAGCGACATGGCAATTACTAACTGTGGAATATTCCACAGTTGTGGACCTATGCTAGTAAAAGCTCTTTTAGAAAAATGCTGCAGTCGAAATCCATAACCCATTGAAGTTGACAATTGAAAACTCTGCGAAAACCACATGGCCAGACCTGGAACATATCTTTCTAACATCATACTAGTACTTTGGACCATTACTCCACAAATAGCAAAAAACCACTGTTAATACTTTGAACTTTATTCTCCTCAACACAGGTAACCAATGAAGGTAAACTAACAATAGAGCAGACCTCTCATTTCTACTCTTACCACAAATTAATCTAGCTGCACTGTTTTGAATAAGTTGTGAGTTGTTGCCTCACATTTGGCAAGATAAAATATGATGACATCTTAATGGAAATCTACAATTTGTTTAAGTGAAAATTACAGACTAATAAACCACTTATAAAATGGATAAAGTCACAGGTACAGTAGAATAAAAAACACTAATAGGAGATATCCTCAGACAGTATACTACCACTAAAATAATCTGTAGGATCCGCCATATTAAGGGATACCTGTCTGGTTACTATTATCTCTTTTTTTGTTAGAAATAACAAATACAGTTTCAATGCCCACTGTTTTTCATTTCCTAGGGTTTTTGGTTTTTTTTGCCTGGGATGTGTCCAACACTGCAGCAACCAGGGAGGATAATTTTCAAACAACTGCATATGGCTGTGCATAGTTTTACCATAGATTTTTATAATCCATGTTTATGATATATGTGCATTTTATAAAATACTAATATCTCTACCCTGCAACATATGTGTGAATGTAGGCCTATGTACAAATACATGCAATGAATTGTGCAATTTTCTGACTTATTAAAAAAAATATGCATGTATATTTTACTCACAAAAGTAAAGTAAGACTTACTCATGTAAGTACAGATTTATGTATGCAAGTTGGCCAATTTTAAAACATGTGTACATCAAGTTTTACCATTGAGTCCATAAGTTCACTCAGTCCTTCTCCAGGTCATCGAGAACTTCTTGGTTCTTCAGCCTGAACTTGCCCACCCAGTTCACCCAGGCCTCCCACCCAGTTAGCACTTCACAATAAATACGTTTAATATCTAGTATGCCAGATAATTAACCGATTTAAAAATATGCAAGTAAATTGTAAAATGTATATGCACATCTTTTAAAATAGTTATTTATATGCATTAAGTGTTGAGCCTGCCCTGGAATGTCCCTAGTCCACCCTTTTTTTACAAGTGCATATGTGTACACGGAAGTGAAATATATGCACATTTTTAACTTCTTTAAAATATGGAGTATGTGAGTAGAGGCTAATTGCTCGTGTATATGCTAATTTTTTGCACATATTGGGGTAGATTTTAAAAGGTGCGTGCGGGCGTACATGTGCACACGCTACCCAGCGCGCACACATGTACGCCCGATTTTAGAACAGGCGCATGTATGTTATAAAATCGGGGGTCGACGCGTGCTGCCTTCCCCCGTTCCCTTCCCCCTAGCCTGACTTTCCCATCCCTTCCCCTAACTTTTCTCCCCCTAGCCCCCTGCCCCCTGCCGGCACGCGATCCTCTGATGGCTGCTGTGTCAGAGGTCTCTGGCCCCACCCCGGCCCTGCCCCGGACCGCCCCTTTAGTAAAGCCCCAGGACTTACACGCATCCTGGGGCTTTATGCGCGTCGCCGGGCCTTTTTAAAATGCAGCTGCTGGCACGCAATCCTCCGACACAGCAGCAATGGCCGCTGTGTCAGAGACCTCTGGACCTGCCCCCGCCCCACCCCCAGACCACCCCTTTAGTAAAGCCCCAGGACTTACACACATTCCGGGGCTTTACACGCGTCACCGGGCCTTTTTAAAATGCAGCCTACCGGCACGCGATCCTCCAACACAGCAGCAATGGCCGCTGTGTTGAAGGCCTCTGGCCCTGCCCCCGCCCCATCCCAGGGCTTTACACGTGTCGCCGGGCCTTTTTTAAATAAGCCCAGTGCGTGTAGGGCTTTTAAAATCTGGCCCCTTGTTTTGAAAATTCACCTTTAATTGTGCATCAAATCCAGATGCCTTGCTGAGAAAACTCATAATATACATAATGTAGTGTAAAAACATTGGAAAGCTTAACTGGGTCCAATGGCATCATTTTGGAGAGTAACTAGAATTTAAAATAAAGCTATATGCGGCAAACCATGAAGCAAAGTGACCTTCCTCCTCAAGAAGACCTGCCTAGCTATCACAGAACACTGCAGAATATCACAGGAGAATTCCTGGAATGAATATTCACATCCATTCTATCACTCATTTTCTGTATATCTCTTGAGTGAGTTTTTCATCTTCCTATGGCCTAGTTTACCACATTGTAATTGGGTAATAACTTTTCCCTTTCCTTCTTTGCAAGCTGAACACCAGATATGTACTTCTATGGCACACTTCCTAGAGGTGATTGTCTTTTTCTGATGAACTAGAATCCTGCGATGATGGCCCTATATTAATCCAAATTATCATTATGATTATTTTATTACTTTGGAATTTACTCATATTATTATTGCACCTTGAGATGAAGAACATTAGAACACAAATGTGTTAGATAAAATATATGAAACAAATATTTTCCAGTTGTAGGGATCCTGTCAGCACCTTATTAGAGTATAGTTAGGAAATAGTGTGGGAAGAGACATGATGGTAACCTTGTGGGTTTGCAGCTCTCCCATGTGGAAGCAAGCAATGTGTGTGTGTCTCTAGTTCATAAAGCCAGATCACCATTTTACTTTGTGGATTCCCTGTTTTCAGTTGTTGAGGTAACATGCCTTGGCTGTCCTCTGAATTTTCTAATGTTTGAGTTTATGCCTCCATAGCTTTTTATTTGGATGGGAATTTCCTTCCACCCTCCCAATATACTCTTACTTACATTACTTACATTATTTAAGTTAGGAGTACCCAGTAACTTGGAACTCAGTTAACTTAATTTAATTTCTGCTCTATAATTCAATGGGTCAATGGGAGAGTTTCCCTTCAGCAAGAGGAATCTGAGATCATCAAGATTCAAGCGTAAGGAGATACCAGATGTTCTTCCACTGTATGCAAAAAAAAAAAAAAAAAGAATTTTACCTTCTATAAATACTGACCTCAGAGGGACATAGACTTTATAATAATGGATGTTGACATGTAAGTCTCAGCAGAGAAAGACAAGAAGGAACTTTGACCAGTACAACCAGACTGCCCAGCTTATAAGATATGCTTATTTGATTTAGGAGCTTTAAGCTTCTTACCTCAAATAATGAAGTAAGCTGAGAAAACCAAGTATGCCTGAAGACAAGAAATATCTAATCCAAGAAGGGGGCTCACAGAAGAACTCAAAACAACAACTCACCAGAGCAGTGAAACAGCCTATCCAAGGACAGCATGATGCGGGAACAGTGACTTCCCCACCATGAGAAAGAGAGAGAGGAGTCAGCAATCTGAAATGAAGAGAAGCGCTGACTCTGCTGGTCAAGAGTTTACCGGACTGGACAGTACTAGACCCTGCTCTGGAATCACCACATAGCAGGAGCAGATAGCCCCCCCTCTCCCCCCCCCCCCCCCAGATGGGAGAGGGAAGCAGCATTCTGAAATGAAGAAATGACCCCTTTTTGTGCATTGATTAACTATGCATATACTTTTGCATATTCATGTCCTGACTGTTAAAAAGCTGCAGGGGAGAGAGACTTGGGGAGGCAGCTGGTGGAGAGAGTCAATAAATGATGATGTGGAGGCATCAACCCTGCCACTCCCTGTGTCGAAGTAGTAGAGGATTGGGGATGTCTGCTGAGATTGGAGAAAGGAAAGTCCTGGCTGATATCTGGAGGCCTGTTGAAGCCAGAGGTGGCCCCAGAGCTGAGAGATACCTCCTCAGCCCAGCGAGTACCAGGACCAAGGAAGCAAGCTCTTTCCCTTGAGACAGTCCCCGAGATCTCCAACCAGTGACTGTTCTAGAGGTAAACAAAAGGGAATCTCTGAAAGTTGGGTGGGGCTTACAAGCTAGTTATCTTTATTAATGCTCTTAGCAGGCTAAGATCTAGCATGTTTCAATTCACTAATGATGCAGAGCTTTATTTAGTAAAAACTGATGCAAAATAGGAAGGACTTTAGAGACATGTACTGTTTATTTTATTCTAAATGCTAATCCTACAAAGTATGACAAATAAAAGTCTAATTCTGTGGATAAAACACATAGACTTTCCTGAACTATTTGGATTGTGTAGGTATAGGAGGTAATAACGAGAACTGTCTGTAGCACTGCTGGCGCGATAGGGATGGGGGAAGGGGAAGCGAGGAACACAGTAGCAGATAGGTTCCCAAACCTCTAATGCCACTTATACAAGGAGAAGGATGACTTCAAGCCATCTAGTTGAGAGGAAGAAGGAGAAAGGGAAGAGAGGAGAGGAGATGGATCTCATCCAAGGTCCATCTACATCTACTGGAGATTTGGAGGAGCAGAAAGGTATTACTCTGATAATTAAAAGGAGATGAGGAGAAGGACTTGTGCCATTCAGGTACAGTTAGGAATTTAAAGAGAGAGAAGGAGGCAACATGGAGGAGGTAGAAAATAAATGTATAAAATGAATTTCATTTTTAATACTTCACCAACATGGGGAGGGAAGTCATTAACGTGCCCTGTATCCCATGGAAGGGAAGAAATGAATAACTTAAAGAAACGAATCAATTGGCAATAACATCATGGGCTTTATTAAAGACAATAAGAAGTCACAAATTTATTTGGAAACATTTGTACCATCTAAAAATAAATCAATCAGTTATCAAGATATAAAGTTTTAAGTTGTTTATCTCGTTACTACTCACTATCAGTAAAGAGAAATGTTGGAAACCCCCAAAACTCTCATGTGTTTCCTTGAATAATGACCTTAATGCACCCCTATGCTTTTAACATCACTGTAGTGATCAAAAACTTTAAATTGGGAATTAACAGAAAATGCAATGTAAAGGGCCTCAAAAGAGATCTTTCCCACTGAGCTGGAAACCCTGGAAAATGACATCTCCTGGCATAATGACAGTTCATCTAAAATATAAATGTGAGATGTGACCTCTGGAACTAACATGCGGGTTCAGCTGTCACAGGGGATATTCAGTAAAATATTTTTGTTAAAATGAAACTTTTAGAATATCCAGGCAGGATATGTTGGAAATAAGACCTTTTCAAACCACCTATCTGAAACTAAGCTTATAAATGTGTAACTTTGTTAGTCTTTCCCCCTGCTGTGTCTGAAAATATTAGTGTGGTTCATGTGGTATGCTATTTCCAGCTAAAAGAGAAGCAATATGTAACATTTTTTCAGATCATGTTATTACTACATGCTTTAACATCTAGAGTCATCTTTAAGATCAACATAATTCTGACATGTTCCCATATTTTTTAAACCATGCGCTTTCCACTGGTTGAAATTCCTAAAAAACAAGTCTGTTTGCAAACCACCATATTTCTGGAAGAGTGTCATTAAAAACATGGACTAACCTTCTGGTCTGGGCCTGCCAAGGACTTTCAGAACTTCGGCATTGGTTGGATTTTGTCCCAGAGCCCTCAAGACATCGCCACACTGTGCGTAGGTGATTTTTAGCTCATTCTTTGGGGTCCGATCAAAGAGGGAAAAGGCTTCCTTGAACTCTGGCAGAAAGAAAAACAGAGGCAAATACTGATGTGCACACTTCGTAGCTGATTCTTAAACCATTTAACTTCCTGCTCTAATGCAGCTTCATATGAATACCTGTTTGAAAATCATTTTTGCTAGGAATGGAAAGATTATTCAAAAACATATTTTGTCATCAACCAAATGTACAGAGTACAGGGGTGTCTGCAAATTTTTATTTATTTAAAAAAAAAATAAATCTTATATTCCGCAACTTCCAGAAACAAATTCTATCCAATGCATACATTTGAGAGAGACTGAAAGACCGAGAAGCCTTAATGTTGTTTTGAAATGCACTGAAAGAAAACCTGTAATTCTAAGAATAAAGTAATTAAAATGGAAAAAAAAAAAGTTGTTTGGCTAATTAACCGTAACAAGAGGCAAAGTTTGTTCTATATCTGTGCATTAAGCCATATGTGACCTAATTTGTTTCCTGGCTCATGCTCCTAGACTTTCCTTGGATCTGATCTCTCGTTGGAAAAAAGGAACTGGTAAGGTAAAGCATGTTCTAAAGAAGACAAAGGGGTCTGAAAAACAACACAACGTGGTGTAAAGAGAAAATCTCAAAAACTAGTATCGGAACTGCAGTGATAACGCTGTAAATTTCAGTCTGCTGTCTCTTGCCCTCTACAGGGCTCAAGCAGTGCAAGTTCCCAAAACACTTTGAAACACTGCAGAGCATACAAAAGTCTAAAACTGTACCTAACAACTCTCAACAAAAAAACTCGACAAGGGTGCTCCCGCTTACAAAATCGCCCTACACTGCTAGCATTTTAACAACTCCTTTATCTTCATCGGGGACAAGTAAATGTGCATCCTTCCATAGTATCACTCGATCTCACATTTTCAAGTCATGGAGTGAGTTCAATACGTGAGCTCAGACGATACTAAGGAGGATGTGTGCCTGTTATAAAATTCCCTCACGTACGTGGCAGAAACCTGACTTAGGCTGCTGAGCACACACAAGCTTAAAATTAGGTGCATATATATATACACGTGCCTGGGCTACTTTATAACATGCCTGGGTAGGCACGTGCTGACATACGCACGGATATGTGCATCCGCATGCCCCCTTTGAAAGTTACTGTCTAATACCTTAATATGCATGTTAAAATGGTCCGGAAAGATGTTTGCATGAGTGTGCTAAAATTAGGATGTCCATACATGTAAATGAAAAGTTGTCATATGCAAATGACACAGCCAAAGAATATGTTTGAGGGAAATCTTACGCAAGTAAGGGATATCTCTCTGAACCTAATTCTTGGAACTGTTCTCTCTCTCTCTGAACTAACATGGAGTAGGAAGCAAAATAATCTGAGATGCTTGACAATGTTAATTTTCAAAGCCTGGACCTTGGCTTACTAAACTGTCTGTGTCGCATAACAGGCACAGCACCAGCTATTTTCATTAAGTCTTCTAAAAACAACCCACCCTATCAGAAACTGTGTCCTTATCTATAAGACATCTCTAGCAGTCAGGTGTTGTGTCCATCTGACCACAAGTTAAACTGACTTGTAGGAGAGAAAAAAACCCCAATGATTTGAACCAATCATATTGTTCATCTTGTAACCTATTAATTTGCCTTAATGAAACTGACTAATGCAAAGTGAGGCCTTTGAAAAGAGAACATTTGACCATAGAAAGTCTCCTAATACTGGTTCCATTTTCTCTGACTGCCACCTTGCTCAGCTGTACAAGACTGTTGCTGCTCTAGTTGAATGTCACAGATGCTGATCTTAAAGAAACACAGACTAGAGTTTCCTGACTGCTTCTACTATGGTCTGAAAGATTGCTCTAATCTATAACAGGGATTAGTAAACCTGTAATATCTTTGAACTGACAAGATTTTATTTAAGTGATTTAAGTGCCCATTTAGGCATGGTGAAATGTGGAAATTATCTACCATATAAATGGGCTTGGACCGATGTGCCGCAAATGCGCAGTAGAGAGCAGCTCTACTGCGCATGCGCAAGAGCTCGTCGATCAGAGGGGAGCCCAGCAGACGGCTGTCTTGGAAACGGCGAGCAGGAGCAGCAGCGGCAGTACAGAAGGTCTCCGGGGGGGTCTCTCTCTCTCGCGCGGGGAGAAGCAGCAGCACAGACACAGAAATGGGAGGTCGCCATGAGTCTCTCTCTCACGCGCGCGCCTCATCACCGAGCCCGGTGGAGCCGGGTGATGAGGTGCGTGCGAGAGAGAGACTCCCGGCGACCTCCAATGGAGGAGCAGCGGCGGCAGCACAGAAGGTCTCCGGGGGGGGTCTCTCTTGCGCGCGGGGAGAAGCAGCGGCGGCGGCACAGATACAGAAATGGGAGGTCGCCGGGAGTCTCTCTCTTGCAAGCCAGGTGGAGCGTCGCGCGCGCGCGAGATCCCCGGAGACCTCCCATTTCTGTGTCTGTGCCGCCGTCGCTGCTTCTCCCTGCACGTGAGAGAGAGACCCCCCCCCCCCGGAGACCTCCAATGGAGGAGCAGCGGCGGCGGTTAAGTGTCAGGCGGGCCAGAGAGAAGAAGAGGGAGTGGAGGAGGGCTGGGAGAGGGAAGGGGTTGTGGAGGAAGTGGGAGGGGAAGGAAGAGGATGTAAGTGGGGAGGGTAAAGTTGTGGAATACAGAAAAAGGGAGTGGAGGAGGGCTGAGGGAGAGGGAAGGGGTTGAGGAGGTGGGAGGGATAGGGAAGATGAGAAGGGATGGAAGGAAGAGGATGTAAGTGGGAAGGGTAAAGTGGAATACAGAAAAAGGGAGTGGAGGAGGGCTGAGGGAGAGGGAAGGGGTTGAGGTGGGAGGGGAAGGAAAGGGAAGATGAGAAGGGACGGAAGGAAGAGGATGTGAGTAAGTGGGGAGGGTAAAGTTGTGGAGTACAGAAAAAGGGAGTGAAGGAGGGCTGAGGGAGAGGAGAGAAGGGGAAGGAAAGGGAAGGTGAGAGGGGAAGGAAAAGGGAAGAGGATATGACTGAACAAGTGGGAAGGGTAAGAAGTTCTGGAGAAGAGAAAAAGAGTGGAGGAGGAGGGCTGGGTGAGGGAAGGGGTTGTGGAGGAGGTGGGAGGGGAATGAAGGAAAAGGGAAGTTGTGGAGAACAGAGCGGCTCTAACCATGCCGGTCTGAACGATGGAATCTCGCCCGTTTTAACGGGCTTAACGGCTAGTATATATATATATATATACAGTATATGTATGCTGTATTCAAACAATTGCTATATTAATCTGTTAGGTTTAATGGCTAAAAGCCCTAATTAAAATCTCTAATGTTTGATAAATTGAATTAATTCTTGTTCTAAATATAATGAAATCTGATCTATGACTGAGGAACAATTCTCAATACTGCAGTTACTCCAAATTCCATAAATGCAGTCACACCATAGTCTTCTCAAACAAAACAGTTACACATCAAAAAGGCTTCTTCAAGCACTGCTCCGCAACTCACAATGTGGATGGCTCAGACCATCCAGAGAGGGATGCAAACAAATTGTTAGTTAATTTATCTTGATTGATTGCATTTCTTCCATATGCAAATTGGAGCAATGTATAATTTATAAAATAGGTTAATAACAATAAAAGCATATAAAATAAACCAATTACAGTAGGTTAACCAACATAATTTAATTAGGTTAAAAATTTAGGTTTATTATTTAAATAGAACATAGTGCTCAACAAAAAATAATCGCACAGAAAGTGGTGGAGAAAAGCTAGCGGGTGTATGCTTGTGCAAAAACGTAGTGTTATTAAAAACTCACTGAAATTTGAGAAGTCTTTACATAGATGCAAAGTAAGGGGAAGTGAAATTCCAAGGCCATGGGGCTGGGTAGGAGACGTTCGAGTTCTTTCTAGGCTTATTGCTGTCCTTGCTGTTGTAGGTCAGTCCAAAGAGCACGCCAGGGGTTGTGAGGCTTCTATCTGAACAGCGGTTTTTGAAGGGGCACAGCCCCAAGCACTATCTAGTCACAAAAGCAGGGGGCTTCTTTCTAGGGAGACAAGAAGTTAGCCAGTGGACCCCCCCCCCCCCCCAGTTCTTCCCCCAAATATAAAATAAAAGTTTTCACAAGGTACCATCAAGATAGGAGGGACATGGAAGTGGGAAAGAGAAAGACACAAAAGAAGTAGGTGACGAAGAGGACTCACCAACACACTCTAAAGCATTAAAAAAAATAAATCCACCTTTATTTCTCCATGACAAAGCAATACGTTATTAGAGGACAAAGGTTTCCTGTGAAATTCCCATTCTTTACATGGGGAGGGGAGGGGCACTTTTCAGATTGATAATTATGATTCCCATAACAGGGATATTGTGATACTGGACTATAAACTTTGCAGGAAGGACCTAGTTGGCAGAAAAAAAGGGAGCAGTAATAGATTCTGTTTAAAAATGATTAAACAAATAAAATACAAGGGGGAAGGAAGGAGGCACTATATGTTAACTTGGAAAGACGAGGTGACACTTCCATTAATAGCTTGGTAATGTACAGATCTTCAGTACTGCCAAGAAAATTAGAGAGTGAATTAATCAAAGACAGAAATAGGACAACAGTGAAGAGACAGGTGTTGCTGGTGGGAGATTTTAACCTCACCTACACAAAAAAAGGAGATGCAGAACGAGTATATAGTCCAAAAGTTAAATGGTATTATCAAATATCTTCTTTATAACTTTGTAAATGGCTACTCCAAAAGCTCAATACAGTGTAGAACAGTCATCAACCAGGTCCCTCGACATTGACCGTGTTTCGCCCAGAGCTGCGTCAAGAAGGACTAACAAAGTGTTTAATTTCAACCACTGAAAATAAAACAAAAAGTTACATATAAAGTATAATGGACTGTATCAAAAGGGCAAGATTACACATTGCGCCGGGACACATACCTTAACAGATAGTCCATATTTAAGTCAAGGGAGAGCGCGCAGCACTAGCAGACGCACCAATTTAAAGGGATAAATTTTGGTGCGAAACACTGCACCAATAGAACAGCACCAACACAGAACAAGTAAACCAATCAAAAAGAACCATACAGAAAAAATGTTAAATGAAACATTCTATCTCATTATTGAGTCCCTTAGGAGATAGACAATCTGATTTGAAAATCCATTTTTATTCCCTGCATATCAAGATTTCTGAGAAGTTACCCCCCGCCATGGGGGGGGGGGGGGGAACAACATCAATTACCAAAAATGTAAGATCGGCTTCTGTTTTCATAAAACAACCAATCACAATACCTTGCTAAAATATGATACTCATCACCCCTCTCATTTAAGAATGAATATACCTATGGCATAGCTATTCAGACTTTATTGCCTTTGGTCATCCAAATCAGATTTTTTTGTTCCAAGCTAAGCAGATGATATCCCGGTTTAAAGAGAGAAGGTACCCTCGCCAGGTACTTCAGAAGGCTTTTAAATGTGCTCGTTTTGTAAATCGGGATCTTTTGTTTTCCCTCAAACTCGGTCTTCTGAAAGATGTATAAATTGCATTTTGCCATTCTCTACTCACACTCAGGATCTTACGACCATTATCAGCCATCATTGGTCCATTTTAGCACTATATAAATGTTTTGACTTTCCTCTGAGATTTACTTTTCGACGGGGCCGTAATCTTAGGGATATACTGGTTCATTCCAAACTTAATGACACTGTTTCCTTAAATTCTTCTATTCCCTCCAGTTTTTTACCCTGTGGACACTGTTCAGTGGGTCCCCATGCCCTTCCCAGTACCATATTTAAACATCCTGTTTTACAGCAGTCTTACAATCTTACGTTTTCTACAACTTGTGCTTCGTGGGGAGTCATCTAAGTGATCATTTGCCCATGTCCTAAATTGTATGTGGGCAAAACCACCCGGTCGGTAAGGACTAGGATCATTGAACATCGGTCTAATATTCGGACCGGCCGAGAAACAATGCCCTTGGTTCCCCATTGGGCTTCTTTTGCACATACAGAAGCCGATCTTAAGTTTTTGGTAATTGATGTTGTTCCCCCCCCATCGTGGGGGGGGGGGGGTGGTAACTTCTCAGAAATCTTGATATGAAGGGAACAAAAATGGATTTTCAAATCGGATTGTCTATCTCCTAAGGGACTCAATAATGAGATAGAATAGTTTTGTTTCATTTAACATTTTTTCTGTATGGTTCTTTTTGATTGGTTTACTTGTTCTGTGTTGGTGGTGTTCTATTGGTGCAGTGTTTCGTGCCAAAATTTATCCCTTTAAATTGGTGCTTCTGCTAGTGCTGCCCGCTCTCCCTTGACTCAAATATGGACTATCTATTAAGGTATATGTCCCGGCGCAATGTGTAATCTTGCCCTTTTGATACAGTCCATTATACTTTATATGTAACTTTTTGTTTTAGTTTCAGTGGTTGAAATTATACACTTTGTTAGTCCCTCCCGATGCAGCTCTGGGCGAAACACGGTCCATGTCGAGGGACCTGGTTGATGACTATTCTACACTGTATTGAGCTTTTGGAGTAGCCGCTTACAAAGTAATAAAGAAGATATTTGATAATACCATTTAAGTTTTGGACTGTATACTCGTTCTGCATCTCCTTTTTTTGTGTGGATGATTGTTTGGAGTGCAGCTTTTTCTACTGTATTGTTGTTGGGAGATTTTAACCTACCAGATTTTGATTGCTGTATCCGATATTCAGAAATGATTAGATATAGAAAGATTCTGGTGTTGTGGGCGTGAACCCTTGGACCGAGGGGAGTTGATGCAACCTGCAGGGAGGAGCCCTGCAGGTCACCATCATCAGCTCATGGAGCTGGCTGTGGCAGAGGCCCAGTTAGAGCTTCTTCTATACCATCCCTCGTTCCTCTTAGGTTGAGCCCTTGGGTGCTGAGGCCAGCCAGTCTTAGGTGGGGGCCTTTGATGAAGAACTGGAGGTCCATGGAGATGATTGAGTCACAAGCCAGGGTCCAGGGCAGGCTAGTTATAGGTGTAGTCAGAGACAAGCAGTGGTCAAGGCAGCCAGTGTTCAGGCATGGTCATGAGTCAGGCAGTGGTCAGTGGCAGGTAGAGATCATATGTTGTCAAGTTTCAGGGCTGAAGTCAAAACCAGAGATCCATACGAGGAAAGGCAGGCTGGATAGGCAGGCAGGGAGGAGAGGAGCTGCACAGGTGGGCAGGAGAAGACAATGAAGACAGTGACAAACTGAGAACTGACCACGAGATGAAGACTCGACAAAGAACTGAAGATTGATCACAGGACAAAGACAAACACCAGGAACTCAGGAGTAAAAGACCAGGAACACAGGAATAAAGACCAGGAATGCAGGAATTAAGACCAGGAATGAAGACAAGGAATGCTGAGGCAACAGTAGTTGACTATTGCTGAAGCAAGAAGAAGCTGCTGAAGTGGCATTTTATAGGCCTTTGCTGGTGATATCATTAGGCACTTCCGGCATTTTCCCACTGCAGGCCCTTTAAGAGGAGCAACGTCGGGCATGCGTGCACCTTAGGAGAGGCCCAGGGAAACAGCAGCATCGGAGGCAGGCTGAGCATGACAGCCTGCCACACATCCATTCGGGGGTCTTCACTGGAGTCGAGGGTGTCGCTTCGGCCTTGGAACTGGAGGTAAGTACAGTGGTCCACAGGCCTGCCCTTGAACTGGAAACGCAACATCTGGACTATCACCGAGGTATTTTCTTCTCGGAAATGGTAGTAGAACCCAAATGGGAATAGGCATTAACAAAGAAGCTAATGCTCACATTACTCTGTTTTTCAACTTATAGTACCACCCACCCAAATTTCTGCATTATTTTTTATATAATATTTTTTAAATGGACATTTTGTAAGCTTTTTATGTTTGATAAAATGGACCTTGTGTTTGGTTCTGGCATAAAATTTCTAAAATATCAACAATCAGAGGACACTGAATTTTCATATGTACACTATTGTCCGGTATAACTGATTAGGCTATCCCATATGTTGGTGATTGTTGCACTGGGAGTGGACCCTTGGCTTGGTGCAGGATTGGTACGGCCCCCCGGTTGGACCCAGAGAACGCCTGCCACCAGGAGGTGAAGCACAGGTGGAGACAGAGGCTAGCTGAAGTTTCACCAATAGCAACCTGGGGTTCTCTCAGGTTGAGCCCTTGGTTACTTGGGTCGCCTGGTCTTAGGTGGGCCTCGCAGGGTCCCCTAGAGAGAGATTTCAAGGGAGTGCCCACCAAGAACAAGGATGCACGATTGGTGTTCAGGCAAGGAAGTCCGTAGGTCACAGGAGGCCAGAATAGACTGTCCGAGTGTATAGCGAGAAGCAATACCAGAGTCTTGGCGAAAAATGGTCAGCCAGGCAAAGTCGGTAACAGAGGTCTGTCCATGCGTAGTCAGAGTTCCAGGCAGTGGTCAGGTCAGGCAGCAATCAGAGAGTAGTCGGTGTTCCAGGCGGAGGTCAGGTCAGGCAGCGATCAGAGAGTAGTCGGGTTCCAGGCAGTGGTCAGGTCAGGCAGCAGATAAGGAGTAGTCCGTGTTCCAGGCAGAGGTCAGGTCAGGCAGTGATCAGAGAGTAGTCGGGTTCCAGGCAGACGTCAGGTCAGGCAGCAATCAAGGAGTAGTCAAGAACAAGCAAAGGTCAGTACCGTGAGATCAGTCCGAAGGGTACTACCAGGGATGGAGAGATGAAGAAGCAGGAGACGCTGGAACAGGAGACACAGGAGATGCTGGGACTGGAGACCAGGAGACACTGGAACAGAGAGACTGGAACGCAGGTAGGCAAACTTGCTATCAGTAGGTGATTGACCCTATTGCATAGGAAAGGAAGTGAAGTGAGGCACTTCCTTTTATACAAGACTCAATCCCAGCATGCCGCGGAGCTGGGACCTGCCCTTTGCCTTTTAAGAGGGCAGTCATTCCATGCTCGCATGCCTAGGTGCGGGGCCGATGCCACGGAGGACGCCGAGCCCCACCATGATGCCTGGCTGGAGCTGGGAGGTGAAGCATTGGGGAATGCCGCCACGGAATGCCGAGGCTGAGTGGAGCTGGCGGGAGACGTAAGGGAGGCCGACCCAGGACTGGCTGGTGAGGAAGAAGGGTGAGCGGATCTGGGAGAGGGTTGGGTGAGCGGGACGCGCAACAGTACTCCCCCTCCTAGGCCTCCCCCTTACCGGCTTTGGCCTGTCAATATGGTCCCGATAGAAGTCCTGTAGGAGTTGCTTGTCGTAGATGTGGTGGGAGGGCTCCCAGGAGTTCTCTTCCAGCCCGATGCCCTCCCACGATAGGAGATACTCCCAATGGACATATATTTTTCGGAAGTCCAGGACTTCTTTTACTTGGAGTGTCTCCTCTGGTTCAGCAGAGACTTGAGGAGGAGGAGGAGCCCTACATGAAGGCCAGGACAGTATGAGTGACTTCAGCAAGAATATATGAAAGGTATTGTGGATACCGATCAATCTTGGTAACTGGAGTTGGTATGTTACCGCTCCGACATGGCGGAGGACAGGAAATGGCCCGATAAACTTTGGCACCAGTCATTGAGAGGGCAGCCTCAGCCTGATATGTCTTGTGCTTATCCAGGCCTTTTGGCCAGGTTGGAACAAGGGTGCGGAGCGAAGATGAGCGTCGGTAGATCGGTTAGCTCACTCGGCAGCCTGGCCCAGCCTTTCCTTGACTTGTGTCCATAGCCTTTTTATCGTCTGAGCTGTCGACTGGGCTGCAGGCAAAGGAACTGACAGTGGGACTGGTAGAGGCAGACGTGGTTGGTGGCCAAACACCACAGAGAAGGGTGATACATCAGTGGCAGAAGCAACATGCATATTGTGGGATAGCTCAAGCCAGGGTAGCAGGTCGGACCAGTTAATGCTGGTCATTAACATAAGTGCGTAAGAAAGTTTTCAAGGACCTGTTTGTTCTCTCTGCTTGGCCGATTGACTGGGGATGATAAGCGGAAGTCAAACTTAGAGTAATCTCGAACTTCTTACACAACAAAGACCAATATTTGGTGACAAACTGCGGACCTCGGTCCGAGACGATTTCTTTGGGTAGCCCATATAGGTGGAAGATATGTTTGAGGAAGAGTTTGGCCAGTTCAGGAGCTGAGGGAAGCTTCTGGAGTGGGATGAAGTGGCCCATCTTTGAGAACTGATCAATGATGACCCAGATGACTATGTGGCCCTTGGATGGAGGTAAGTCCATGATGAAGTTGGTGGAGATGCTCGACCAAGGTTCTATTGGCGCCGGGAGAGGTTGGAGGCTTCTGTTGCGCACATATGGGACAGGAGTCCACATAGTTGTGGGAGTCCTTGACCATATTAGGCCACCAGTAGTACCTCCTTAGCATTTCATGGGTCCAAGCCCGACCGGGATGGCCAACCAACTTCGAATCGTGGGCCCATCGAAGGACGCGTTTGCGGAGGTGGCATGGGACCACGGTCTTTCCTGCCTGTACAGTATTGGTGACTGTGAGGGTTACGCAGGCTGGGTCGATGATATGCCTGGGGATGTCAGGCATATCCTCAGGTTCCAGAGAGCAGGAAAGAGCATCCGCTCATGTGTTCTTGGCTTCAGGACGCTACCGAAGCTCGAAGTGAATACATTGAAAGAACAATGCCCAGCGGGCTTGTCTGGGGTTCAACAATTGAGCTTCCTTCAGGTGTTCAAGATCTTTGTGATCTGTAAAGATCGTAAATTTGTGCTGTGCTCCCTCTAGCCAAGGACACCATTCTTGGAGTGCTAACTTTACTGCTAAGAATTCACGATCCATGATCGTATAATTCTGCTCCTCAGGGGAAACTTTGTGCAAACAGAAGGAGCAGGGTACTAGGGTTCCTTTGGGGGAATACTGGCTTAGAACTGCCTTTGCCCCAATGGCGGAGGCATCGATGAAGGGGCGATTAGGATCCAGGTGACGTAGGAAAAGTTCAATGCAGAAGGCCTCTTTCAAGGCATGGAATGCGGCTTGAGCCTTGTGGCTCCATTCCTTGTGGGTACTGCCTTTCCTAGTCATGGCAGTAAGTGGAGCAGCTAATGTGGAGTAATTGGCAATGAAGTTCCTGTAATAGTTTGTGAATACAAGGAACTGTTGTAGGGCGCGGAAACCTACAGGTTGACACCAGTCTCGGATTCCTTGGAGCTTTTCAGGATCCATGGTAAAAGCACGATTGGAAATAATGGTCTAGTCTGTTCAAAGGCTAGTCTGTTCGAAGATACACGTCTCTAGTTTTGCATAGAGACGGTTGTCTCTGAGATGTTGAAGGACTGTCTGAACATGAGCATGATGGGGTTTTAGATTCTTGGAAAATATCAGAATATCGTCTAGATATATGAAAAATGAGTATAGTAGATCCTGGAAGATCTCATTCATCAAGCGTTGAAAGACTGCAGAGGCATTACAAAGTCCGAAGGCCATCACTACGTACTCGTAGTGGCCATCTCTGGTATTGAATGCAGACTTCTAAATGTCCTCGGGTTGAATCCTGATGAGGTTGAATGCCCCTCAGAGATCTAGCTTTGTAAAGATCTTGGCTCCCTGGAGATGATCAAAGAGTTTGCTGATGAGTGGTAGAGGATAACGATCCTTGCGGGTTACAGCGTTTAGCCCACAGTAGTCAATGCAAGGACGGAGACTGCCCTCTTTCTTCTTCACAAAGAAGAAACCCGCTCCTGCTTGAGAGTTGGAAGGACTTATGAATCGCTTGTCAAGATTCTCTTTGATGTACTCAGACATTGCCTAAGTCTCGGGTAACGAGAGAGGATAGGTCCTGCCTTTGGGAGGTGTGGTACCTGGTTGAAGTTCTATGGGGCAATTAAACCTCCGGAGTGGAGGTAAAATGTCTGCATTCTGTTTAGAGAATATATCTTGGAAGTCTGTATATGGAACAGGCAACCCAGTGAGGGTTGTGGAGTTCAACATGGTGACTGCTGGAGACACTTGATGTAGGCAGTGGTGTTGGCACTGGGGGTCCCCACTGGACTAGCTGTAGGGATTGCCAGTCAAATTGCGGACCATGCACCTGGAGCCATGGAAGTCTGAGGATTACTGGGTACATGGAACGCTTCAGGATGTATAGTGAGCTCTCTTCTTCATGGAGGGTTCCCACGGAAAGGAAGAAGGTGATGGTGCGATGGGTGATGTGTCCTGGGAGATGCTCTCCCTGGATGGACGCAATCCAAAGTGGGATGTCCAGAGGCTAGAGCGGGATTTGGAGGAGTGTGACGATATCATCCAGGAAGAAATTGCCACTCACCCCGGTGTCCACAAGGGCAGTAGTGGCAAAGGATCATGACTCTTGGGAAAAAGACATGGGAAGGAGTAATTGGGGGCCAGTAACAGTGGCGCTCAAGCTCGGGAACCTGCCGGGCTCAGGCTCTGCAGTTTCCTGAACACACTGGGCAGGCTTGTAAGAGATGACCAGAGCAAAGGCCCTCCTTCTTCTGACGAAGGCGTTCTGTAGGAGACAGGCGCTCGCAGTTGATTTGCATTGGCTTCTCTGTAGAGGGAGGAAGCGCCAGTAGGGCCTTTAGCTGAGGGCTGGTAGCACAAACTGGGTGTATGGCAGAAGGCTGAGAAGCTCTTACCTCCTGATGCCATTGACGAAGGTGATGATCAATTTTGCCAACCAAGGAGATGATATCATCAAGAGATGTGGGAATCTCGCAAATGGCTAGCTCATCCTTGAGGACAGGAGATAAGCCATCCATATAGATTGCCGGTAGGCAGTCCTCTTGCCATCCCAGTTCTGTGGCGAGGGTTCTGAATTCTACCATGAATCCAGTGAGTGAATGCAAACCTTGCCGGAGATGGAGAAGCTGATGGCCTGCAACCGCCTGTCGGCCGAGGTCCTGGAAGGTTCATTTGAAGACTGCGATGAAGTGAGAAAGATGACGGAGGATGTCATCCGAATGTTCCCAAAGTGGGGAAGCCCATGCCAGGGCCTTCCCCTCAAGGCATGAGAAGATGAAAGTGATCTTTGTATTTTCCCTTGGAAATAGTTCAGGCTGCAGGGCGAACTGCATAAAACATTGGTTGAGGAAACCTTGACAGAGGCACAGATCTCCATTGAAGTGAGGTGGAGCAGGAAGGTCCACAGATGCCCGTGAGAAAATAGGATATTCATTCCCTTCTAAGGCAATTGGAGAAACTAGAGCTTTATTTTGCTCAGGTGTATTCTTATCAGCAAGAAATGCTGCTAGTTGATTAGGCATAAAGAAAATATAAGATACATTATTATACTTAAGTATACACTTACAGGGGTATTTTAAAATAAAAAAAAATGCCCCTATCTCCAATGCTCTAGGCCTCAATAGCAAAAATTGCCTCCTTTTCTTTTGAGTAATTTTTGTTAAGTCAGGGTAAATATTAACTTTCAAATCTAAGAAAAGTTCTCCTCTATGACGAAAAAAAGATTGCATAACCCAATTTTGGTCTGATTCTAGTAGGAACAATACAATTAAAGTGGACGGAGTTATTAAATCACTTTGAGTAGACTCTAGTAATTTTGAAACAGCAAATTGTGGGGTATCCAAAGGTGTTATTACATTAAAACCCTCTTGATCTGAAGTTATCTTCTTAAATGGTGATAAATAATAAATTCTAGAAGCCAAAGGTAATATCTGCTCTGGGAGTTTTAAGACTTCCAAGATACTTTTTCCACATATCCTTTGCAGGTTTTTCTCCCTAGTCTTATTCTCCAATTGCTCAATCCTGTTTTGAAGTAACTGGTTTTCTTTAACCAATAAATGGTGGGTCGCAAACATACTTGAGACTTCTACTTTAACTTTCTCCAAGACATCTTGATTGGAAGAAACTTTTTTCTCAATAGTGTCCATCCGTTTTTCATGAGCATTCACAGCCACACAGATAGGGCTCAATTGCTCAGAGATATTTTTATTCAAAGTTTGTATAGTGACCCAAATAGATTCGAGCATTATAGTGCTAGGTCTTACCAGCTCTGGAAATGAAAACTTAGGCTCTACCTCCAGCTGCCGTTGACAGGGCAAACCTGCTCACGCTTCAGCGTCCCGCATGTCTTCTCCTGAGAAAATTGGGGCTGTATTATCCTCTGCTGACCGAGAAGGACTATTCTCGGTTGGCAGAGGATAATGGTCTGCTCCGCGGGGTTTGCTGGAGCAGACCGTTGTTCCGGGGACAGTGATGTCATCAGTTCAGGGAGGGGGTCGGGTTCCTCTGCCTCCTGGCTTGCCTCCAGCAAACTTACTCCCGGATACAGTGTTCCCTCAACACATGGGAGTCCATCGGGCCCAATATTCTTTCAGAATCAGCAGCAGGTAAAGTAGCATGCTCTCTGGCTTGGTGTTTTCTGCCAGAGTGCGGCATCTTGTTCAGGACCCAGACACGGCTCTCTCCAGCGTTTGTGACCGTCGGCCATCTTAGATCTCTCAAGCAGGTTGTTTTATGACAGCTTCTTCTAACTGAGACCGTAGTCTCTCCACTGAAGAAGTCAATGCCTCAATGGTTTGCTTTGTTCTCGGACATGAGCTGCTAAGCCAGGGATGGCTTGTAAGGTGGAGACTCCACTGAGTCCATAGGCTTGGCAAGCTGTTGCACTGGGAGTGTACCCTTGGCCTGGTGCAGGATTGGTACGGCCCTCCAGTCAGACCCGGAGAGCTCTTGCCACCAGGAGGTGGAGCACAGGCAGTAGGGGTGTGCATTCGGATTGACCGCATTAGTAAAACGCAACTCATATTTTTTTTTAACTTAAAAAATTGATTCGACATAAACGATTGGATTTCCCACATATCGAACATAGATATGTTCGATATGTGGGAAATCGCGATTGTTGAGCCAAAATAAAAATATAAACCCCCTCACCCTCCTTAATCCCCCCCCCCCCGACTTACCACAACTCCCTGGTGATGGAGCGAGGAGTGAGGACGCCATTTCTGCAATCCTTGGCGAGAAGCATGTGACGTCGGCGGCACGTCGAGTGACGCCGGCGTCACGTGATTCCCGGCGAGTTCGCGCCGGACGGCTCGTTCGGCCCAAAAAGAACTTTTGGCCAGCTTGAGGGGGTCAGGAGGCCCCCCCAAGCTGGCCAAAAGTTCTTTTTGGGCCGAACGAGCCGTCCGGCGCGAACTCGCCGGGAATCACGTGACGCCGCGTCACTCGACGTGCCGCCGACGTCACATGCTTCTCGCCAAGGATTGCAGAAATGACGTCCTCACTCCTCGCTCGATCACCAGGGAGTTGTGGTAAGTCTGGGGGGGGGGGATTAAGGAGGGTGAGGGGGTTTAAATTTTTTTTTGCACATATGTACATATACCCAACTCATTGGATTTTTTTTATGTCCATATTGGCCGCAAGTGGGACCCCCTTTCGGACATAAGAAATATGAACATAAAATTTTGCTCTGCACATCCCTGACAGGCAGAGACAGAGGCTAGCTGGAGCTTCACCAATAGCAACCCAGGGTTCCCTCAGGTTGAGCCCTTGGTTACCCGGGCTGCCTGGTCTTAGGTGGGCCTCACAGGGTCTCCTAGATAGAGAGTTCAAGGGCGTGCTGACCACGAACAAGGGTGCGTGGTCAGTGTTCAGGCAAGGAAGTCCAGAAGTCACAGGAAGCCAGAATAGACTGTCCAAGTATATAGCGACAAGCAATGCCAGAGTCTTGGCATAGAATAGTCAGCCAGGCAGGGTCGGTAATAGATGTCTGTCCATGCGTAGTCAGAGTTCCAGGCAGTGGTCAGGTCAGGCAGCAATCAGAGAGTAGTTGGGTTCCAGGCAGAGGTCAGGTCAGGCAGCAATCAAGGAGTAGTCAAGAACAAGCAAAGGTCAGTACCATGAAATTAGTCTGAAGGGTACTACCAGGGATGGAGAGATGAAGGAGCGGGAGACACTGGAACAGGAGACACAGGAGACGCTGGAACGGGAGACCAGGAGACACTGGAACAGAGAGACTGGAACGCAGGAAGGCAAACTTGCTATCACTAGGTGATCGACCCGATTGCCAAGGCAAGGAAGTGAAGTGAGGCACTTCCTTTTATACAAGACTCAATCTGGGCGTGCTGCGGAGCTAGGACCCACCCTTGGCGCTTTAAGAGGGAGGTATTTCTGCGCGTGCATGCCTAGGGGTAGGGCCGATGCCACGGAGGATGCAGAGCCCTGCCGTGAGGCCTGGCTGGAGCTGGGAGGTGAAGCATTGGAGAATGCCGTCGCAGAACGCAGAGGCCGAGTGGAGCTGGCGGCAGACGCGAGGGAGGCCGACCTGGGATTGGCTGGTGAGGAAGAAGGGTTAGCGGGCCCGGGAGCGGGTTGGGTGCGAGCGGGATGCACAACAAGATGAGCATTATGGTCCTTATCAACATCATTTTCTATGTTATCCTTAACGGTGCAAGAGAGAGCTACCATTGAGCTTTTAAAGACTAATTTTCAAAAGCATTTCCACAGGTACAACAGTGCCTTAGCTGCAGAAATGACTTGTTATAAAATTACATGCCCAATATGTGGGCAAACATGAATATATATCCTGCATGCAAGTCAGTTTGCCTGGGCTAAGCAGAGGTTCTCCTAGGGGAAGAGTTGGGGAAGGTTTTGCATGCTTTTGGATTTTGAAAAGTGTTTCTGAAAAAAATTCTGCTTTCATTTTAGCAGGTGTAAGTATGTGCAGGCAGTTGTGGTGGGATAATTTTCAAAGCAAACTTGCGTATAAGTTCACTTTGAAAATTGTTACAATTAATACATGCACGTTTTTTTCCAACTATTTATTTTTATGCAGACTATTGCAAAATTACCCCCACATTGCTTAACCAGCAGGAGGACTTCCTTTTACTCTTAAATATTCTGATTTTTACCCTGAGATTGTCCAGTGTGACGCCTGTGTGTTTCGCATTTAGAACCTGTTATTCTATATTCACCACCACAAACATTAGCTACAGCTAGTCAAATACACAGCACAAATAGCCAATTATGATGTGTGGCAGTAAACGTTAGATGTGATCAGTTTGCATTAGTTTTTTTGGCTTTGTGTGTCTGGCTAGAAAAGCGAACTTGCTATTTCCTCCAAAAACACAAGCATTCTTGGAGAGACATCATAGCTGCAATAGATTAAATCCAAATTTTAAAAAGTTTTCCAATGGGAACAGTTTAAAAAATAGCAATACATGTGGTTGACATTCTGGGTCTTTGGTATTTCTAATGAAATAAATATGTTTTGTGTAAAAAAAAACAAACCAGTATTAGCATCAGGGCCCTGCTCCCAGAGATTTGACTTCATTAGAGAATATATTAAAAAACCAAAATGAATTGTCAGGATTCAGATCCTGGTTTCTTAACAGAGTGAGGAAGAATGCAAGACAGGTGTTTAGCATGATCACTCAGTTCTAATGCTGATGTGTGATGTGAAGAGTATTTGATATGACATATTAAATGAATAACCTTCATCACATTCAGATGAATGGTTTCTTCAAATACTATGGTAGAGGGCGATCTCAAAAGTCCAACAAGTAATCCAACAAATAGCATCATAATGTGAAACTTTAAGTGATAATTAATTATAAATCAAGTTTTGATAGCATAAGAATATAAAACCATAAGAAATCTCAAAATGCATCAGACCAAGGTCCACCGAGCTCAGCATCTTGTCTCTGACAATGGCCAGTCCAGATCAAAAGTGCCCAATAGTTGCCCCAAAATAGATTATATTCTTGTTACAAACTTCCAGGGAGAGCAATGACTTTCTCTGTGCTGTCTGACTAATAATGTTTTATAGATTTTCCCTCTAGGAGCTTGTCTGGACCTCTTTTAAACCCCACTATACTAATCACCTTGACTTTGTCTTCGGGCAACAGATTCCACAGCTTGATTGTGTGTTGAGTGAAAAAGCACCTTCTATTTTTTATACCCTCCTTCCACCATGTTCCTGATGCCTTTTAAGTTTCCAGTCTTATAATTCAGACTTCAGGCATTCTTCTACAGACATTTTAATGTATGTTTTTAGATTTGCATTTCTATTTGCCATTCACAATCTGCTTTTTAGCAGAATATAAAGGCAGTTTAGAGTCATTTACAGTACATCTCTGTGTTTTAGCAAGTTAACAATGTACATAACTGTACCAAAGATCCTGCCACTTAAAAGGATTAATTTTCCCCTGAATTTTGTATTTAGCTGCCTATATTATTAATTGACCTGTAAGTTTGACTTGTGACAAAACCCAATCTACTCCATAGTACTTCATTCTAACATTGAGAGTTATATAGATCAAACATTTTAGCCTTCCATTCATTTAGCCTGTGTAACAATGGACTGCTTCTGTTTGTTCATTCTCTTCTAATTCTGCGGCTGATTGCTTGTCAGTTACTGAGCTAGATCTTACTTGGGGACCATCTCTCAACTGAACATAGGTTTCTAACTGAGGCCTAGATTCATCAAAATGTGATACATTTTGCATGAATAATGCCTGTGATAAGGAAAAGGGGACATGACTATGATAATTTTAGAGTTACTGCACTGTACATAGGTATTTATAGCATTTAGCAAAGCATTTTCTGTTTTGGGGAGAGAGGGAGAAGGAAAGAGAGAGACCTTTTATAAGAGTTGCCTAGTAGTCAATTATTTTTATCACGATAAGAGGGCAAGCTAGTAACTCGAGGTGAGGTTTAGGTGCCATCTTGTCTAGGATTTTGGGGCCAGTTTTACATGCACAGTGAGACATATGAACAGCACTGTACATATCAGCGAAGATTTGATGTGATTTTGAATGAGGAAAGTTACACAAAGATGAGATTTCTAGGGATGTGCAGAGGGACCGCATATGTTACATTCAGTATTCGTATTCGTGGGGGGGGGGCAGATACGTTGCATTCGGCAAGGGGGGCCCCCGATCCGTTCATGCGTTCCATTCTTATTCGTTTCCCTGGTAAAATTTAATTTACTACAACCCCCCACCCTCTTGACCCTCCCAAAACTTGCCAAAACTCCCTGGTAGTCCAGCGGGGGTCCGGGAGACATCTACTGCATTCACGCCATTGGCTGCCGGTATTCAAAATTGTGCCGATAGCCTTTTACCTTACTATGTCACAGGGGCTACTGGTGCCATTGGTCGGCCACTGTCACATGGTAGGAGCAATGGATGGCTGGTGCCATCTTGTGCTCCTACCATGTGACAGGGGCCGACCAATGGCACCGGTAGCTCCTGTGACATAGTAAGGGCAAAGGCTATCGGCGCCATTTTGAATACCGGCAGCCGACGGCCTGAGTGTAGGAGATGGCTCCCGGATCCCCGCTGGGGACCCTCCTGACCCCCACAAGACTTGCCAAAAATCCCTGGTGGTCCAGCAGGGGTCCTGGAGCCATCTCCTGCATGCGGGCTGTCAGCTGCTAGTAATCAAAATGGCGCCAATAGCCTTTGCCCTTACTATATCACAGGGGCTACCGGTGCCATTGGTCGGCCCCTGTCACATGGTAGGAGCACAAGATGGCACCAGCCGTCCATTGCTCCTACCATGTGACAGGGGCTGACCAATGGCACCGGTAGCTCCTGTGACAAAGTAAGGTCAAAGGCTATCGGCGCCATTTTAAATACCGGTAGCCAACGGCGTGAGTGCAGTAGATGGCTCCCAGACCCCCTCTGGAACACCAGGGAGTTTTGGCAAGCCTTGGGGGGTTCATGAGGGTGGGGGTTTTGTTTAAATTCACTCCTTTAGACAGCCAAATAATTCGGTGAAGATCCGTTGTATTCGTGGGAATCGCGATACGTTTCGCTTCTCCACGAATACAATAAATATGGCCCTATATGTTGCGGATTGCCAATACGTTGCAAATGAATGCACACCCCTAGAGATTTCTATAATATTCTCTTGCCCTAGCTTGACAGTACCCTGGTAGAGAGCTCATCAAACTAGGGTCAGAGAACATTGTAGAAATCTCATCATTGTGTGACTTTCCTCACTCAAATCATGTCAAATATTCACTGATGTGTACAGTGCTGTTCATATGTCTCACTGTACAACATTGCAGCACTGCCAGAATCTCTGCCGGCACCTGGTTATGAGGAGCAGCACTGCGGCCCTACCGGAATCGCCAGCGGGGCCTGGAGAGGAGGAGCAATGCCATGGTCCTACCAGAATCACCGGCAGGGCCTTAGGAGGAGGAGGATTGGTGCAACCCACTCAGTAGGAAGGATCTCAAAATAGAACTGGGTCAACCCCAAGAAGACGTCCTGTTGGCTATGAGGGATGAAGAAGTAGACTGCTGCTGCTAATTCATTAGGGGGGAAAGTTAAGAATGTGTGTGTGTGGGTTTGTGAGAGAGAAGGGGAACATGTGTATGTGAGGGTGTGTGTGTGAGAGAGAGAAGGGGAGCATAAGTGTGAGAGAGAACATGTGTGTATGTCTGAGATCGTGGGAGAATGGGAGGAACGTGTGTATGTGTGAGAGAATGAGAGAGCATGTTTGTGCATGTGTATGTGTGAGAGAGTGTGGGCCTGTGTGAGAGCATGTGTGAGAGTGAGAGAGCGCATATACGTTTGTGTACACGTGTATGTAGGGGTAAGAGAACATGTGTGTGAGAGAACAGAAAATTTGTGTGCAACAAACCTCTGTCCTCCCTTCCTGCTAATCTATGGCAATCTCAGGGAATCTAGAAATCAAATGTTCCCAGGTATGGAAAGCAGGGGATATTTAAAAATCCTTATGTTTTAGTTATTGGGTGTTATTTGATGTGTCTATTTTGAAATATTTTATTGGTGTTCAGAAAATATGTATATGTTTTTAGTTATTAGTTGTTCTATTTTTTAGCTATTTTGAATTATTCTCTTTATTCATGTGGTTTTACTACTTTTGATGTAATTTTTATTTCTTGATTTTATTGTTTTATGAGGAATAGTAATATTTTTTCCATTGTTGCACTGCATACAGAGTCTAGCTTTTTGCGATTTCCAGTTCAGTTTTTGTCTGCACTTTTCCATTTATATTTTATGGTCTCTTTATTCTGTAGTTGGTGAGGGTTTGTCTGTGTTCTGTATGTGTGACCAAGGTGAGGTATTCTGCTAGTGTGTAGTTTCTGTGCAGAGATCTATAGCAGCTTGGCTTATGTTTTCCTAATAGGGGGTGTATTTGTGTTTTAGGGTGCATTATAATGTCTGCATTATTACCTTTTTATAGGTAGGGTTGCTGTTTGAATGCTGGAGGTTAGTACTGCTTTGATATAGAAATTTTACTGTATTGTAATTCTGTTTGATTGTGACTTTCAGAACGCCAAGACCATGCCCATGTTGAGTTACATCTTGGAGAGACATTGAATACATTTATGACTCTGTCGGTGTTAGGCCTGTATCCAGAGATGGGGGAGGGGGGGGGGTTTACACAAATATGCTAAAAGTGAGGAATGAGGACATTTTTGGTTCATTCTGAAAATACCTTGGGGTATTTTTGGTTTTGTGCATATCAATAAAAAGGCATACCCAAGGCCCTCTATCCCCCCTCTTGCCCAGCAAACATAAGTCTGGGCTCTGTGCTTACCCCAAAACAACTGACCCGCACCCCTGCTGGTACAGCCTGGGGTCTTGATTTTTCTGGCTGGGCCTCCCTGGGACCCTCTGATCTCCTCTTCCAACTAATATCTTCCAGGGTTGGGTGCCTCCCCCAGCCCCCACTTATTCTATCTGTGGGGGACTGGCATTATGGAAAGGGAAGGAGCAATGTCCACTCATTCCTGCCCTCACTCTTTGCTCTTTAAAATGGCAGCATTGGCCCATTGGATGGCATTAGCATGACATCACTGGCTGGATTTATCTATATAAGTACTGCTGATATTCTAACTTTGCATTTATCCAGAGAATTTGAATGTTATCAGATAAATAGCTTTGAATATCAGCCATTTAATGGTTATACAAATTTTTAGTTACCATCTAAACATACAATATAGCATTCTACATAATCATTGGCTTTTCCAGAACCCATTGCAGGAAATCCACCACAGCAGTCCCATTTCTGCAATGATTTATATCATCATATGCCAATTTAGTCTTGGTTTTATCTTATTGCATTCATGGAGACGAGGGTTTTTTTCCCCCCTCTTTTTGACCTGGCAATTTTTTCCTTCTCCTTAGCACCTCTAGCTCAGTCAGAACCAAGACTAGGTTTTAGGCAGCAATCTTCATTTGCAGCTATTCATGGACTTTCCGCCCTATTTATAACTCCCTCTAACCCTCCCCCCCCCCCCAAAAAAAAGTATCTAGGCTGTTTTTTGCAGCAATGGTTCTGGTCAGGGGCCATACCTCAGGGTTTCTTCTGGAGCCCTGCAATCATGGATCTTGAATCTGGCCCCTTGGTGTCACCTTTAAGCAATGACCACAAAGTCCCTAGAGGGTGCTGTGAGCAAAGGTCCCAATTTAGGTTTCAAATCATGGACATTCCTCATGGAAATGCACAGAACAGCCACTAAGCCACAGACCAGGCCCATATAAATGTGGTTTTGATTTCTCTAAGAAAAACAAGACTAGATCTCCATTCATACGATAGACTAGCCCACCTTATTCCTTTTTTCATGGTCATCATAGCAAAGATCCAAACCCTTTTAATAAAATGTTAAAAAAAAATAAAGTTGAATGTACTTTAGTTCTGTATGCAGATAACACTGTTGCCTTTTTTTAAAATACTGCATTGGTTTACCAAGTCTGTATAAACCAAACTGCAAGCCAAGCTTAAGCACTGTTCCTTGGTAACAGAAATAAATTAGGTAAATTCTCAGAGAAGGATGTCAGAGCAGTGTATGGGTCCCAGCTCGGAAATTTTAAATATCATGGGGTCTAGATTAACTAGACCATAAACTTTGATTACCTTCTTTCTCAGCTGGTGAAGCAATAAATATTAGACTTGGTACACTATTTTTAGTTAAAGAGTCTGCACAGATGCAGTCTCACAGCTATTGCTTTCAGTAATTGAGAATGGTGTAAATGTTAACAGTGGACCACCTCATTTCCAAAGTTTCTTTATCCAAAACACCTATTAGCTGCAAAAAATCATGGGCTTTAGCCTGTATTCCATTATCTAGAGAAACTTCTATATGCCAAAAATTGGTTGGCTTCATATGTTCCATTATCCAGAAAATCTTCTATGATATGAAAAGTGATTAATTTCATTTGTTCTAGTATCTGGAAAAACTCCCATTATTCAACATTGTTTTTATCAGAAAACATCCATTATCTAGTACTTCCATTATCCAGAAAAAAATGATTATTTGGAACAAGCCTGACCTCAGCCATTCCAGATAAAATGTGCACTGCTTTATCGCATGACTACCACATCAAAGTCTGAGGCAGTAAGGCTTCTATGCAACAGATCTTTAGATTCACAGTTTAGTCAGTGCTCCGAAATCCACACACCAATCCTTGTTCTGTACAATGAGGTAGATTTTAAAAGCCTTGCATGGGCAAAAACGGCCACGTACGCATGTACGTGGGCCGCACAGGAGCTATGTGAATTTTAAATAGCTGGGAAGGGCACATGTACATTGATGTGCGTGCGCCCAAAAAAATAGGCAGAAAAGGGGCATAACCCTTAATTTTCCTCTGCAGGCGCGCTTATGTTAAAATCTACCCGAATGCACATAAATTTGAATGCATAAAAAGAGGCATTCTGGAGGTGTTTTGAGTAGCTGTTATGAATGTACATGCATAACCTACCTTTTCAAAACCATCATGTCAATAATGCACATAATGTAGTCCATTGTTTTGAAATGGATAAAGTTATGCGCATATTCTTGCACAATTCATACAGTCACCTTATCCATGCTTAAAAGTGCATGCACAATTTTACAGTGAGGAACACTACTGAAATATTAAATGGAAATAGGTGACATAAATTGTAGACAAGAAGTTCCATCCAGAATTAAAGGAAACAATTTGGGGATTTGCATGTGCATGCTTCTCTGATTTATGGATAGGGGTGGATCAAAAAAGAAATCCCACTCCTCTTAAAGTCCTCACATCTCCCTTGACATGTTCTGAAAATTTGGTGTGGATAGGACATCAAACCCAAAACATACCCACACACATACACAAAAGTAGGCTAATTAAAAAGTGGTAAAAACACTGTCTTGAGTTGGTGTGCTAAAGTTACTTTGGCCTTTCTATTCCCAGCTTCAGAAACATTATTCTAAACAAGGTTTATTCACTGATGTCAACTGATGCAGGAAAACCAAACCTTTCCAAAAGAAACACTGAGGAGCCTATGTACCAAAAGCATGTTAATTTTAACATGCATGTAAACATGCCAGATTCTGAGCATATATGACCTGTCCTGGGGATTCCTCAGCCAGCTGGGTTTTCAGAATGTCTACAATAAATATAAATGAGCTATATTGGCGTGTACTGGAGACTCCATATATGCAAATATATTGCTTACATATTCTTTCTGGATAGCCTGAAAACCTGACTGGCTTTTGGGTCCTCAAGACAGATTTGGGAAGCTCAGCCATAGGAGAAACGATATTCTCCTTCTGCTGGCCTGTTACAGTTTTTCTATTTCTGTACTTCTAATGTCTTCCATTCACCACTTTCCAGAACCAAACAGAAAACATGGGTTTTGCTTTACTTAGTTTTATGGTCAATACATTAAAAAATATAAATACTGGAATATCCAGTCAGTAAGATGATCAACCTTTTGAAATGTTTAGTGTTAGGGAAGGAAGGCCATAGTACAAAGACTAAATGATTTCTTTGCTTCAGTGTTTACTGAAATGGATGTTGAGAAGATACCTATGGATTGTAGAGCACCACATCAACAATTAAATTATTAAATTTTTCAAAAGTGCCATTATTCATCACAATACCCCATCACTCACATACCAGGTGTGTTTATATTATAGACCTTCATAACATCCCGCGGTGTTTGGGGCTTATCTGCTCCTTGCTTAAACCGCTTGTGGGATCATCTTTAATCATCGGTCTTTCCACCACTGGTGCCAAATGTCTTTTTTGTATTTTTCCCAAACGTTTTTTCTAAAATTAACATGCTTTTGGTACATAGGCTCCTCAGTGTTTCTGAAGCTGGGAATAGAAAAAACTTTAGGAAAAATACAAAAAAGCAATTTGGCACCAGTGGTGGAAAGACCGATGATTAAAGATGATCCCACAAGTGATTTAAGCAAGAAGCAGATAAGCCCCAAACACCGCAGGATGTTATGAAGGTCTATAATATAAACACACCTGGTATGTGAGGGCAAGATTCAATAAAGTCCATTTTTATATCAATCCAACTATTTGTGTTTGTTGCTAGATCCATGGTGCGACCACACCCCTGAGCATTGTGTGCCTTTCTGGTTGCCCATCTCAAAAAAGACATAGAAAAGGTACAGAGAAGGGTGACAAAAATGATAAAGTGGGTGGAAAAGCTCCCTTACGGAGAAAGGCTAAACAGACGACTGAAAGGGGATCTGATTGATATTTATAACATCATGAACAGAGTGGAACGGGTAAGTAGGGAACTGTTATTTAACCTTTCAAACAACACTAGGAGTAGGGGACACTCTAGGAAACTTGCAACCGACAGGCTCTTCCACCAGGCCTTCCCAGACTAGCCTACACCCCCTCTTTCCCCTACTCCATTGCCCCCTTTCCCTTCTCGCTGTAAACATGTTCATTTCTTATCCAATTCTGTAAATATGTTCATATCTTATTCCTCCTCCCCTTTCGTTTTGTTTGATTCTCTGGCTCTCCCCTAGAGCCCCCATTTCTCTTGTTCTCTGTACTCATTGTCCTTCCCCTCGCCCCCCCCCCGTTCATTGTAATTTCAACCTTTTGTTATGATGTAAACCAATATGATGTGTATTTTAATGTCGGTATAAAAAAGATGCTAAATAAATAAATAAATAGATAAATAAATAAATGTAAAACAAATCCTTGGAAGTATTTTTTTTCACTCTGCACAATTAAGCCATGGAATCTGTTGCTGCAGGACAAGGTCAAGGCAACTAACAAAGTGGATTCAAACAGGCATTGGACAAGTTCTTGAGGGAAAAGTTCATAAACAGTTCTTAGTCAGGCATGCTGGGGAAAGCCAGTGCTTATTTCTTTAGAGCGTGATGCAAGAAATAGAGCAACTATTTGGAATCTGATGGGAACTTGTGTCCCAGACTGGCCACTGGCGGAGACAGAATGCTAGGCTTGATGGACCTTGGTCTGACCCAATATGGCATTTCCTATGTTCTTTTATTCACAGATAATCAAAGAATGGTATAATAACATTAAAAAAAAATCATACTAAGGGACTACCTAATATTAAAAGGTAGATGGTGATCAACCACATGATGCTGAATGTAATGGATCCAAAAGAACCAAATCAGAATAAAGAACTTCTGTATTATAACAATGCATAGAGCCATACAAGATGTGAGGTTTATATTACATTAGATTGTTAAATTCCACTTTCCTCAGGTAGTTTGTTTTCTTGTCCTAGGGAAGGGCACTGTAATTTTCAATAGGACCTCACAGCTTGAAGGTCTCTCCTCAATGGAGCAGTGGCAGCAGGTTGCAGCCACTAAGGAGATTCCAAATATAGATTTAGAGGTGTCCTACCGAGTACTTGTGTGGTTCAAATATTTTATAATTAAATTCTACTTGAATAAATAAATGAATGCATCCTAACATGCCTGCATGCACAAGTAGATGATGTCCTGTCAATTTCATTTTTACTTTTTAGATTTTCCTTAAAAGAAAAGAAAATAGATCCACTTGTTCACATCTCTGTGCCAGCCTGTTTTCTGACAGTATGTGGAATGTTGAGTTAGAGTTCTCTCCACTGTAAAATAAGTAAGATATCTTCAAAATAAATGAGCAAATTGAATCCTTACCGTCAATCTGATCTTTTGTGAATTCAATCTGAAAATAAAAAGAAATATTTTATAATCTATAATAGCAACTCTACTGTTTCTGAAGTAATATGATGTATTTTGTACTAAAACTCGCTGTGCATTAGTTACTATATGGTTTGAGAGCATCATATATTATTACTTTTGGAGGAATTGTATACTTTTCCAATTTCCAACATCTTGCTAGTCTCCAACATTTTCAATCAAGCAGTGTGCATGTTTCTAGTACCTTTAGTCCACCAAATATATGTTTCTATCAAAACTGGTAGAATTCTAGTGAATTTCTTAGGAATGCTATAGCTCTGAAGGTTCTTGGAGGATACAGAATCGGGGAAGGGGCAGGATGGACAAAGTGGAGGTGCACTACAAAGCCCACATTCAGAGAAAATGGGTTTATGAATCCATCATTATTTTGTTGAATTCTCTCAACTGAGTATACAACAGCCTCAGGGCCGGATGTTCAAAGCCCTACGCGCGCCGGGCCTATTTTATAAAGGCCCAGCGGCGCGTGTAAAGCCCCGAGACGTGTCTAAGTTTCAGGGCTTTACAAAAGGGGCAGTCCGGGGGCGGTCCGGGGTGGGGCCAGAGGTCTCCGGCACAGCGGCCATTTGCCGCTGGGTCAGAGGATCGCATGCCGGCAGGCTGCCAGAGCGCATAAAAGGTATAACAATTTGGGGGGATTAGAGTAAGGCTAGGGGGGAAAGGTTAAGGGAAGGGGTGGGAAGGTTAGTTTAGGGGGTGGGAATGGGGGAAGCCTGCAGGTATTGGCACACCCAAGGTGCACTAGTGTGCACCCCCTTGCGCGCGCTGACCTCCGATTTTATAACATGCGCACGCCTGTCCGTGCTTGTTATAAAATTGAGCATACATGTGTGCGTGCCGGGTAGCACGCGCACACATGAACGTCTGCGCGTATTTTTGAAAATCTACCCTTCAGTGTTTACAGTTCAAGTAATAGAGGATATTGGCAAGGTTTGCTGGTAGTTTGGAGAGCTTTTCGGGCCGATTCAGTAAAGTCGGGCCGATTCAGTAAAGTCCGCGCACAGGCACTCACACTAGCCCGTCCCTAGCGCCTCCTTTTGGCCCGGAGCGGCGGCTGTCAGCGGGTTTGACAGCCGACGCTCAATTTTGCCGGCGTCGGTTCTCGAGCCCACTGACAGCCACGGGCTCGGAAACCGGACGCCGGCAAAATTGAGCATCCGGTTTTCGACCCGACAGCTGCTGTCCAACTTCAAAATTTTTTTTTTTTTAACTTTTTTTACTCTTTGGGACCTCCAACTTAATATCGCCATGATATTAAGTCAGAGGTGCACAGAAAAGCAGTTTTTACTGCTTTTCTGTGCACTTTCCCGGTGCCCGAAGAAATTAGTGCCTACCTTTGGGTAGGCTCTAATTTCTGAAAGTAAAATGTGCGGCTTGGCTGCACATTTTACTTACTGAATCGCGCGGAAATACCTAATAGGGCCCTCAACATGCATTTGCATGTTGAGGGCACTATTAAGTTTGGCAGGTTGGACGCTTGTTTTCCGCCCCTTACTGAATAAGGGGTAAGGGAAAACGCGCGTCCAATGGCAGGTTAACAGTGTACTGTATTGGCCCGTTTGTGAGCATACATCAAGAAGCCAGGACTGTTGTAGGGAAGAAGCCTAGATCAGATCCTAGTATTTCTCCTTGTCTTGACATATTACTAAGAAAATAACCATTTCTCAATAGTTAACAGGGAATAGGAAATCAGTTTTTATTTTGCCTTTCATTTGAAAGAGATATTTTTTGTATATCTAATACATAGCTTTCATAGGCAGTTGTAATTTTTATATTCTACACATACAGTACACATCTAAGGTTTTTCCAGTTCCAAGGAAAAACATCAGTCCAAACCACATTCCTTTTTCCTCATGCATCATCAGAAAGTTCACTGCTACTGTGGTCAAAATTTGAAACTGGCACTTAGCTGAGTATCTGCACTTCGACATTCTCTCCCACTACCATAATCTCTTCCTGCCTTCCTCTTCCTCAATGATAACCCATGCATCAATGGGCCAGTTCTCAAAAGCTCTCTGCTTTGGGACAACGTTTGTTGGTGCTATTCACCTGCAGACTTTACAGCCAGTTTTAAAGAGGATGTTCACACTTTCATTTTTAAGCTTGCCACATTTGCACCTGTTTTTCATGCACCATATATTTTCTATGGAAAACAGTGAACACATCAAAGGTCAAGGTACTTTAGAAGTAATGAAACAGTTAAGTAACATGGTTATAAAAAAAAGCCTTCTGTTTTCATAACTTAGGGATTAAATCATCATATACGTTTACAAAGCGGTGATAAGGTCAATTGATGCTAAAAACTTTACTCCCCAGTCATCCTTTCTGTTCTTATTTTGCTACATGTAAAGCAAAGGCAAATAATATGGGGTAGATTTTATAACATGGATGCGCCAATTGTATAACATGCACGCGCGATGCAATCGGGCCTTCCCCAGTTCCCTGCCAGTGCGCTCCAATTAAGGAGTGGACTGGGAGGAAACTTCCCTAACCCCCTGCCTAACCTTCCTTCCCCTTCCCCTATCCTCCCCATCTCTAAAACTAACCTACCTTACCTAGCGCCTCTTTTTTGACGGAAGCGGCGGCTGTCAGCGGGTTTGACAGCCGATGCTCAATTTTGCCGTCGTCGGTTCTCGAGCTCGCTGACAGCCACGGATTTGGAAACCGGATGCCAGCAAAATTGAGCATCCGGTTTTTGACCCGCCAGCCGCGGAGCCATTTAACTTTTTTTTTTTTATTATTTTTGACTTTTTTAAACTTTCGGGACCTCCAACTTAATATCGCCGTGATATTAAGTTGGAGGGTGCACAGAAAAGCAGTTTTTACTGCTTTTCTGTGCACTTTCCCGGTGCCCGGAGAAATTAGCCTTTGGGTAGGTGTTAATTTCTGAAAGCAAAATGTGCGGCTTGGCTGCACATTTTGCTTTCTGAATCGCGCGGTAATACGTATAGGGCCATCAACATGCATTTGCATGTTGCAGGCGCTATTAGGTTCAGGGGGGTTGGACGCGCATTTTGGGCTCACTATTACCCCTTACTGAATAAGGGGTAAAGCTAGCGCATCCAAAATGTGCGTCCAAATGCCGGCTAACAGTGCGCTCCGTCAGATGATATTCAGATTGTCCACTGGGTAAAAGTAGTTTAACATCTCTAGTCACCTCAAAGGATCCAAGTAAACTATTTCAAATTGGTTATTGCATAATAAGTTGGTCTTAAATGAACTGAAAACAGAAGTTTTGGAACTGAGGGGGAGTCAGGGGGCTTGTTACCAGATACATTTGTGGTGGATATTGGTGCTAGTAAGGTGGATCAAGAGAAGTCTCTAGGGGTGAGGTTTGATTCATCTTTGATGTTAGAAGGCCAGGAGTCTCAACTAGTATAGTCTGCATTCCATAAACTTCTCTCAGTGCATTGTCTCTGTCCCATTTTGGATTTGAGTTCTTTTAAGGTTGTAATGCAGTCATTCATGTTGTTTCATCTGGACGAACATAATGGCCTGTGCTCTTCTTTGATTTCCCTCTGAGGTTGATACACAGGCTTCAATTGGTGCAAAATGTGGCAGTAAGAATAATTTTGGAATGTCCTTGGAGGACATTGGCACAGCTACTGCTGTGATAGATGCAATGGTTGTTTGTTAGTATCAGGTAGGATGCAATATATGATCCTGTATTTGGTTTTCAGAGTCGTGAGAAGAAATGATCCTTCTTATCTAAAGAATAGGTTAAGTTAGCATGCTTTTACTAGGAATTTGTGTTCCTCCCAGACCTTGATGCTAGTAGTTCCAACTTTCAAAGCAGTCAAGAAATCTAGACTGTATAGCAGATTGTTTCCCACTGTTGCTCTTCAAATCTGGAAACCATTACCCCTTCACATAAAGGTTAAGCTCAATTACTTGACCTTTGGGAATAAAACTCAGAAACTAAAGGATGAAGGTTAGATGTGATTGCTAGGTTTTCTGCCTTTTAGATATTATTTTTGTATGTCTGTACAGTTTATTTGATTTTATTGGATTGAGATTTTATTGTACACAGCTAAGAATCGCCAAGATTGGACAGATAGGTGGTTTACAAATGTTTTAAATAAATAAAATAAATGCATTTACAATATGCCATCTGAATCACAACCAAAACATGTGATTCTAATGTAAGAGTAGATTCTAATTTGACCCCGAAGTTCCCAAGTTCTATGATGGGTGTCACATTAACTTCCTTCAACCTTATCCACAAATTCACTATGCTTGTGACTGATGTTCTTCATTTTCTTTTCTTAGTGTTAATAGCCATCTAATTCCCCTTAAATCAGTTATTTAAAACCATCAGATTTCTGTTTAGCTGTTCTAAAGCCCCCACCAGAATCTTTCCCAAAGGAACGATCAATTGGACATCATCAGCATCTAAATGTCTAGTATTGTCAAGTGAATGGATCCAACACCCTAATGAAGACATAAAAATGTTAAACAAAAAGGGTAAAAGAGATGAACCCTGAAGGACACCACAATGGACATGTGTTCAAAACAGAATTGTTAAATTTCACCATGAAAGATCTATCCCTATGGAAAGAATAAAGCTAGCTATAATTGACCCAACCAGTTCAACTGTCTACATATGTCAATTAAAATGTTATTACCATATCAACTAGATCGAATGCACTTGACAGGTCTTGAATAATCCATCTTCATCCATTCAAAATAAAACATCATTTATTACAGCCACCACTTTGATTCTATTCTATAGCCTGAGTGAATCCCACCTGTCTATAATCAACTCTTTACTTTCATGGGTACTATTGAAAAGTATTTAAACCCAAAACAGTAACTTAAAATATAGTTAGAAATATAGGGGGCAATAATCTCAAATTTTTATGCGTGCTGACATACTTTTACCCACATTACAACACAATTAGAATACTGCCTCCCGCCAGTACTGGTAAAAGTACATAAAGCACATGTAGTTTTGCTGGCTGTTAAAAGGGCTGGGACAAGCTGGAATAGTGAAATTACATGACAAGATTTAATTTTGAAATGGCTGCATGTACTTTCATGCACATGCTTTGAACCTTCTTCAAGGTAGGGGTGAAGTACATGGGTACAAAAGTACCCGTGTTTCCCTGTCGGCCCTTCATTTTCAATTGGATATATTGCATGGAGTTTCTCTTTGACATTGAGCTTGCAGGCCCACTGGTACAAAGTACAAGGCACTCACTTCCTATAAGTGATGCATGAAGTTTAATTACTGTTCTCCTGTAGCTGTGTTTAAAAAAAGGATTGGATAAGTTCTTGGAGGAGAAGTCTATTACCTGCTATTGATTAAGTTGATTTAGAGAATAGCCACTGCTATTATTAGCAACAGTAGCATGGAATAGACTTAGTGTTTGGGAACTTGCCATGTTCTTATGGCCTGGATTGGCCACTGTTGGAAACAGGAAGCTGGGCTTGATGGACCCTTGGTATGGCATGTTCTTATGTTCTTCTAAAGTTCAAGTAACCATATTGGTCAAAGAGAAGAACAGATTCTGCAGCTCAGGATGGGCTTCTTTTGGGTTAGTATAAGAATTATCTAAACATTGTTCAACATGAGTTTTCTGGATCTCATAGGTTGCTTCTTCAGAAACAACTTTCAAAAATGGGACTTTAATGGTCCCAAAAACTCATGTCCTACAATATTTGTGGATAATTCTAGTACTAGTCCAATTAAAGGTATCGTAATCTACAAAACCATCTAGAAAACACCCAAAATTGGTTTCAAATTGGTTCCATATGCATTTATTGGAGAAGTAAAGAAGCACTGTACAAAAGCTATGGAAGTTTGTGTCCACATTCTGGTGTAGTTCTTTAGCAGAGGAAGGCAACAAAATTCAGATGCACTTCATTCCTTGGATCAGTAGTTGTCAATTAGGATCCTATCAAATATGAACACCCAGTAAATTAATTTTGTTTTAGACCATCTATTGGTGAAGTAGCATTGTTTTGCACTGATCTTGAAAGACATGAATTTGATTTCTGGACCTGACTTCTATTCATTGGTCCAGTAGAAACTAGAGATGCTGCTCAAGAAAAGTTCACAAGTCCTTAGGTGAGGGGATTGCAGCCATCGTGCAACAGTGGACCTATAAGAAATATTTAGGGTGCACATATTCTGAGTTCCAAAATGTGTCCATCTATGGCCTCTGGCCAAGCAATATCACTGAGCTGACTGGGCTACATGGAAGAAGGTTGAAAAAAACAGGGGAGAAATCCAATTTGCATATAAAGCTCATGGCACCATAGCCCTAGTAATGGTTAACTCTGATTAAGCTAAAAACACAGAGAAGCAGGAAAAAGCTTCTCAGCCAAAACAAATTTTAAATAAATAAAAGATCATATATTTTGGGGCAGATTTTAAAACCTGTGCACGGGTGCAGATTTGTTCACGCAACCCGGCACTAACAAATCTACGCCCGATTTTATAACATGTGCGCGCAGCCCTGTGCATATTATAAAATCCAGGGTCAGCACGTGCAAGGGAGTGCACAGTTGTGCAACTTGCGCCCGCCGAGCCGCGCAGCCTGCCTTCGTTCCCCCGCACCTTCCCCTCCCTTCCCCTACCTAGAACCCCCCCTTACCTTTGTTGAAGAAGTTATGCGGGCTCGGCACGCGCAGGGGCAGGCAGGGGCAGCTTTTCGGGGGTTATGCTCATATCTTAAGCACTTAACCCTTTGAAAATCTGCCCCTTTATTTTTAAAAGTCTACAGTAACAGGTTTGAGGACAGTTCCAGGACAAGTATAGTCTGTAGCTTAAACAATCACAAAATAAAGAACCCTTTCTTCTATAACAGAGATGTGTCATATCTTTAGTTGCATAGTTTTCCATCTAATACAAATATTTAAATTAATCATTAACTGGAAAATCTGTGTACAAATATATTCTAGAATATTCATAATGAACATGCTAAAAAAAACCCAGACCTCAGGGAATGGAATTTGGTGATATTCCTGCTGTTCACTTTTTTAGGGCCTGAAGTACTAAAGGATTTTTCCTATTTTATGTCTGTTGGGAAATGCTTACTACTTAGGCCCCCAGAAACATCCTTCTTCTGAACTTAATGGGTCGTTATTTGTTCTATCCATATTTGCATAAAACATAGATGATGTCAGCAGACACAGACCTATTGGTTCATCCAATTTGTCCATTTGTTTCTTCCTACAGATGGTTTCTTAATCAGCTTATGGTGTTCTCCCTTCTTCTCCCACTAAGGTTCCTTTGGGTCTCTTCCATGCGTGCTTGAATTGGGTCTGTCTGGAGGTTGCAAGTACAGTAGTAACTACAAGTCCTAATAGATGCCCAGGCACTCAAATAGCCATGACTGTCTGGCCGGCTCCATGCTTCTTGTATTAACTGATTGGCATGGTGGGTCTGTGTTGGTGGGGTGCTAGCTGAAAAGGATATGGGGACCTGTTTGTACAATAGTCAAGTTGGTGTTAGTTGCTATTGGATTATTGTGAGAACTTGTGGTTGGACGTGGAAGGGAAGAGTTCTGAATGTTAATTGAAAAGGACATCTTCACATGCTCAGCTACCCATTATTATAATGCAGAAGGATGACAGGCATGATATCACACAGGTGGTCATATTCTACAGCTTGCAGCTGGGCTATAGTCTTAGCAATGTGGACAAGAAATCCTGGACAGAATGGATGGTCCAATTGATCATTTTCTGCTGATATCAACTGTGACTATATTATTATTGTCCCTGTCCTTTTTATTCTTTCTTTCTTTATTTATGCTATGGAAAAGAGCTAACTTATGATGCTTTATTAAGGCCTGTTAGATATTTGAATGATTGTGTCATGTCCTAATTTCCCCTTCTTTCTTCTACTACAGAGTACATCTTAGCTCACTCTCTCTATATATTTTGTACTGTATATGGCTTATGGTGCAGGCTAACCATTGTTTGGGTGTTCCTCCTTTGAACCACTCCTACCTTCTCAATATCATTTTGTAGATTTGGTCTCCAGAATTGGATAAAGCAATCCAGGTGGGGTCTCACAGAAATTAATGCAAAGATAATATTACTTCCCTCTTTTCACTAGTGACACTTTTGTTTATGCACTCAAGTATACTGGTAGATTTCCCAGCTACCAAGTGTTTTTTTTTGTTTGGTGACTGTTAGTTCTCCCTCTCCAAAAATGGTTTTTGACCTTTAGATTTCAATACTCTAAAAGAATGATTTTGCTGGTTTTAAAGTCCTTCCAGTCTTTATTAGAATGTATTTCATTTTATCTATTTCATTTATCTATTCTGTTGCAGGTTTTCATTATAATCTGAAATTTTCATTATAATCTGAAATTTAATGTGGACAATAGCAAAGTGTTGCATATAGGGAAAAATAACCATTGCTGTAGTTACACGATGTTAGGTTCCATAATAGGAGCTACCACCCAGCAAAAAGATCTAGGCATCATAGTGGATAATACTTTAAAATCGTCGGCTCAGTGTGCTGCAGCAGTCAAAAAGGTAAACAGAATGTTTGGAATTATTAGGAAGGGAATGGTTAATAAAACGGAAAATGTCATAATGCCTCTGTATCACTCCATGGTGAGACTGTACCTTGAATACTGTGTACAACCAAAATTATAAAGGGATGGAACAGCTCCCCTATGAGGAAATACTGAAGAGGTTAGGGCTGTTCAGCTTGGAGAAGAGACGGCTGAGGGGGGATATGATAGAGGTCTTTAAGATCATGAGAGGTCTTGAACGAGTAGATGTGACTCAGTTATTTACACTTTCGAATAATAGAAGGACTAGGGGGCATTCCATGAAGTTAGCAAGTAGCACATTTAAGACTAATCGGAGAAAATTCTTTTTCACTCAACGCATAGTTAAGCTCTGGAATTTGTTGCCAGAGGATGTGGTTAGTAGAGATGTGAATCGTGTCCTCGATCGTCTTAACGATCGATTTCGGCTGGGAGGGGGAGGGAATCGTATTGTTGCCGTTTGGGTTTTAAAAATATCGTGAAAAATCGTTAAAATCGTGAGCCAACCCCCTAAAACCCACCCCGACCCTTTAAATTAAATCCCCCCCCCAAATGCTTTAAATTACCTGGGGATCCAGCGGTGGTCCAGAACGGCGGCGGTCCGGAACGGCCCCCTCAATTGAATCCTTTTGTCTTCAGCCGGCGCCATTTTGCAAAATGGCCGCCGCAAAATGGCGGCGGCCATAGACAAAAACGATTCGACGGAGGAGGTCGTTCCGGACCCCCGCTGGACTTTTGGCAAGTCTTGTGGGGGTCAGGAGGCCCCCCCAAGCTGGCCAAAAGTTTCTGGGAGTCCAGCAGGGTTCAGGAAGCGATTTCTTGCCGCAAATCGTTTTCCGTATGGAAAATGGCGCCGGCAGGAGATTGACTGCAGGAGGTCGTTCAGCGGCGGTCCGGAACCCCCACTGAATGACCTCCTGTAGTCGATCTCCTGCCGGCGCCATTTTCCGTACGGAAAACGATTCGCGGCAAGAAATCGCTTCCTGAACCCCGCTGGACTCCCAGAAACTTTTGGCCAGCTTGGGGGGGCCTCCTGACCCCCACAAGACTTGCCAAAAGTCCAGCGGGGGTCCGGAACGACCTCCTGCGTCGAATCGTTTTTGTCTATGGCCGCCGCCATTTTGCGGCGGCCATTTTGCAAAATGGCGCCGGCTGAAGACAAAAGGATTCAATTGAGGGGGCCATTCCGGACCGCCGCCGTTCTGGACCACCGCTGGATCCCCAGGTAATTTAAAGCATTTGGGGGGGTTCGGGAGGGTGGGGGATTTAATTTAAAGGGTCGGGGGTGGGTTTTAGGGGGTTTTAGTGTGCCGGTTTTCCTGCCCTCCCCTTCCCCCGATTTACGATTTTTTAACGATAAATCGGGGGAATTGGTATTGTATCGTGGCCCTAACGATTTTTGACGATTTAAAATATATCGGACGATATTTTAAATCGTCAAAAAACGATTCACATCCCTAGTGGTTAGTGCAGTTAGTGTAGCTGGGTTCACAAAAGGTTTGGATATGTTCTTGGAGGAGAAGTCCATTAACTGCTACTAATCAAGTTTACTTAGTTAATAGCCACTGCTATTAATTGCATCAGTAGCATGGGATCTCCTTAGTGTTTGGGTAATTGCCAGGTTCTTGTGGCCTGATTTGGCCTCTGTTGGAAACAGGATGCTGAGCTTGATGGACCCTTGGACCCATGGCAATTTCTTATATTCTTAAACAGACACCCTTTCCCTTCTAGCCCTTCCTCAATGCCACTTTTGAAGACATTGTCAGGAACTGAGTCCAGCACTGATCCCTGAGGTACCCTACTGATCTCTTTCCCTTCACTAGAATGAGCCTCATTGATTAACACATTCTGAATCCTGTTGATCAACCAGCATATCACCCAGTTTATACCTTTTTCTCCAGCTTCTAAACTAGCTAGCTTGATCACCAGTCTTCTAGGTAGAATAGTGTCAAATGCTTTACTGAAAGCTAGATAGACCACTAATACTATATTTCTCTGATCTACTGCTTAGGTCACCTCATCAAAGAAATTAATAATATTTGTTTGATAAGATTTTCTCCTCGTTAAACTCTTATCTAGGATCTTGTAACCCAATGGCTTCAATGTACTGCACTATTCTATCCCTCAGTACTGATTGCATTGCTTTGCCCATCACTGATGTCAAACTAACAAGTCTGTAATTGTCTGCTTTCTCCTTGTTCTCACCTTCGTGGAATGATATCAGTTTCTTGGAATCTCTCCTATTTCAAGTGATAAACTAAACAGAGCTGTGGTGGGTACAGTCAGTATTTCATTTAGCTGTTTCAGAGAGCAATAATGAAATCCATTTTCACAGATAAAACACTGTTTTACTCTCTGAAATGGACTAAAACCTCAGATCCCTTACTATTATTGTCTGGTGGTCTAACAGTGGAGCGCCCCTTAGGCCTCTGTGTGCTGTGATGCCATTTCTAAAATGGCACATGCTGGCCTCGGTCACCCTTTTGCCTCTGCGGGTAGACTAGGGGAAATAGTGAAGAACAAGAAATAGATCTCCTTTTTTTTGGGATCTGCTGGGCACTTGAGACCTGGACTGGCTGCTATCAGAGACAGGATACTGAGCTTGATGGACCTTGATCTGACCCAGCATGCCATTTTTTATGTTCTTATGTAGGTCTCTAAGTCATATCCTGCTGAGCTTCAAGGTGTGTGTAGTCAAACAGTAGAATACAAACAGTTGCCAGCCTCAAGTAGTACCTGGATTCCTGTTTCTATAAGACTGAAGACCCTGATGCCAGTAAACACTTTTGAGTCTGATTTGTCCTCTAGTTTGTGCCCAGGGAAAAATGATTTTTGGAAGACCTTAAACGCTAGTGCCCATGATGTCCTGGGGCCTTTACTTCCTTCTCCATAAGGTCATTGAAGCAAATGGGCTCTTCCTTGGTTAAACATGGCCATGCTATACATTCTTTATCAAGAACATGCTTCCCAGAGGTTTGAGCACAAAGCTTTTTTTTTTTCCATAATGAGTAGCAATGTGAAGCATCAGCAAGCAGAGTGAAAATTGCTTTAGAGAATATGGCTGGTTTCTGGCAACATTCAGAAATGTAAAACACTTACAGACTGGCTATTACCCGATATATATATTTTAGCAACATGATATTTGAGTTTCAAACCGCATATTATAAGCTGACTCCCCTAAGCCTCAAAGCATATGTTTGTTCAGATGTTTCTATACCAATCTGAAAAAAGTCAATAAATACTGTGAGCACTCAGGTGGTTAGAGGAGAGATTGAATCCTGTGTTAGTTAAATGCAAAAGAAGAGAACATAGGAGCTAGTGGGAGAACAGCAATACTTGAACGCTAATGAAACCTACAAGATAATAGCTTCTAACTAGTAATGCAGTTATTTTTCTGAATTGTTGCAGGGAATGGTGATTGAACAATTTACTCTAAGGCAACGTGTAATGAGACTGAAATTTGCTATTTTTCCTGTATTAGTAAATTTTGTAGATGCCATTGAATTTTGCCTTAAAAAGACAATGATTTTGAAAAGACAATGATTTTGAAGGAGAAAAGAGCATAAATGTTTGCTTCTGTATTTCTCCAGGGAAGGAAAAGATACTACAGAGGTTGGCATATGTTTTTATCTGGACCAGCAAAAAAAAAAAAAAAATTATATTGTACATAAACTTTCGGAGCTCATTGGTCCCTTCTTCAGAAGTCTCTGCAATTCTGAAAAAGCTGCAGTTTTATAGATTTTGGGCTTGATTTATCCAATATCATTTTGGCATCTGGAGGCCAAACTGTAAGAGACAGCCAGGTTTTGTCAAACAGCAACTGTGATAAAAACAGTCAGATATTCCCATTAATAGGGAGCACAAACACCAAAAGGAATTGCGATCATGAGTTGCGAGGTTTGTCAATCAAAAGGCCTGGATCAGGGATTTCAATTCACGTTTCCTGAAAATGCCATTCTGAGAAAGTCAGAATGAGTAATGCTTCAACCCCTTTCCTTTTTTGCTTGCTGCACATCTACTATAGAGACGTTCAAACACTTGCTACTCATTAAATTTGTCCTACATACACTTGGATAGCAGAAAAGCAGACTAGCTTCAGTAAAGCTACGCTGCTAGGAAGCCTCTGCCCCACATTTATAGGAATATCAGAACCAACCAGAATATGTGCTGTGGACCACAGATGGAATTGTTTTGCATCGCAGTTATTTTGGACTTTTAGGGCTCATTGAAATAGCACCAGAAAAGTAAGAAACCCTCCCCCCCCCCCATAAACTGCACTGGCAATACTGAAAAGGCACAACTATTTAGTTTATCCAGCAGTTAATAGGCTGTTAGCCCTTTATTTATTCTTCACTCTTAAAGTATTTGTAATTGCATTGTAGGACCTTACTGTATTTAGAACATTGCATCAAAGTTTCTCTCTCAGCCTCAGCAGATACGCAAGAGATACCTCTTTATACTTCATAGAACAAGCTGTATAAATTGACAAACATAATCAATTCGTGCATCCAATAGAAAGGTATCACTTGCAACTCCTTTTCGCACCCACATGATGTCGTTCTTGACATAAGTTGTTTGAAAACTGTTCTTGAATGATTCCAAACTCAGGGAGAAATGTTGCTGGTTGTGTTGTCTGATGCAAGTGAACATGCCGGAATATGCCCCACAAGTGACGCATCTTACCTGTTGGAAGATATGGGCCAGAAGACAAGGATGGTATCATATGGAGACCTGCCAGTATTGCAAGTAGTAGAGCAGGCCTGCCTGCAGTGGTCTTATCCTCTCTTCTGTCATATTAACCATTAGGATGTGCATTTGTTTTTCACAAATTAGACAATCTCTATGAAACTGTCTAATTCATTGTTGTTCGGTAGCCCCGAAAAGCAAAGCGTATTTTGCCGAAATTTCGGCAAAGTTCATATTTAGTGTCAGTATGCACTAACGGAGTTACTGCGCACTGCATGTCACTTAGGGCCGGATTGTAAAATTATGCGTGAGCGTAGATTTGTGCGCGCAACCCGGTGCTCACAAATCTACGCACGATTTTATAACATGCGCACGCAGCGGCGTGCATGTTATAAAATCCAGGGTCGGCGCATGCATGGGGGTGCACAATTGTGCAACTTGTGTGTGCCAAGCTGCGCAGCCTTCCTCCTTCTGCCTCCCCCCACCTTTCCTTCTGCCTCCCTCCAACTTACTTTCTGCCTCCCCCCACCTTCCCCTCCCTTCCTCTACCTAACCCACCCCCCAGCCCTACCTAAAACCCCCCCTTACCTTTAACTTATAAGTTGCACCTGCCGCCGGGCAGGTGCAACTTATTAGTTGCAACTTATAAGGTGCAAAATAGGCTCGGCGCATGTAGGAAGGTTTTAAAAGGGTTACGCACATATATTACGCATGTAACCCTTTTAAAATCCGCCCCCTAGTGTGCAGTAATACCAATTAGTGTGCCCTGTTTTTCTAGCTAATGAACTTCTCTGAATTGATACTTTTAAAGTTTTAAGTTGCATTTTGTTTTTAGTGCGCACTAACATTAGTTACAGTGCACTACTATATACTTAGTGCGCTGTAAGTTCTATTAGGACGCACTAACTAACCTGTTAGTGTGCCCTAACGCAGCTTAATGCACATTAATATCTAGCTAGTGCACACTGTCTCGGTCAGTGTACTGCGCACTAATGCTGAGATAGTGCGCACTAACTGGTTGTTAGTGTGTAGTAAGGCCCATTAGTGCACACTAATGCACTTCGTCAAAAATTGCCGGAAAAAAAAAACGACCCAAGGGAAAACAAAATTTTCCAAGGAGCGCCCGATCCGAAGCCCAACCCGAAAGCGTTAAATGAAGCACATCTCTATTTAATAACATTGCTCGTCAGCAAGCATGGGGGGTATCACACCACACATGTGCAGAACAGAAAAAAAAAATCCTGCCCCACACCAATCTGTAATCTGTTTTTGAAACCCACCCCCCCCCCCCCACTACTTAAACTATGGATTCATTGGAATTTTTAAAAAAAATGTTAATTTATCAAGTTCATCTTAACTTATTGCTTTGTGAAAATACAGCTACAGTATTCTTCTTAGCATTGAGGATTTTTTTTTTCCACCTTAACTTTTAATGCTGCCATTATGACCCAAATAAATCAAGTTCTTCAAGCGAACTGACATTTCATGGCAGAATTATCATAAATGACTGTGCTGTGATGTAATGGAATAGGAAGCCCTTGTTCGCTGGTAAAAAAAAAAGAACTTCCAGTAAGCCGAGCTAACATGCGAAATCACAGAGGTATCCCAATTCTGGAAGCACATAAATATACTATTACATTCAGGTGTCTGCTTCATAACAGGTGCTACAGTGCTGAGACTTGGGAGCCACAGGTCTGGATTTTTTACACTTTTACCCCAATGACATTGTATTTAAAGCAGGGTATATCTGAAATAATACTTACATTTTAAAGTGGCTACCAACCTGATCCCACAAAATATCAACTTGCCTGCTCCTGTCTTGCTTACAGTTATTATTGGGTCACTTTTCTTGTGACCCTTATGTTTTATTTTGTACCTTTTTTTTTTTTTTAATAAAATCTTTTATTATGCCCATAAGAACCTCCCTTCCCCAGTTCCCTCTTTAGTTGCTCATTCTATTTTCATGTTTCACACGGGTGTCATGCCTCTGTGAAACTATGGCGGGATTAGTACAGCACTGCCTCTGATATACTTTGATCCCTAATGGTGGGAGTATCTTAGTAGCAGAAACTTAAAAACTTGTGCTTCAACCACCAATTTAGTCCCTGGAATGGAATGAAGTTCAAAAGGAATGGTGGAGGTGGAGGGTGAGATCTTAACGATTTTGTTGTGACTGCCGACTGATGTATTTAAATATGTGATCCTAATAACTGATTGTAAATTCTTCGGAGCAGAGACCGTCTTTTGTGTGTATCTATACCAGTGGTTCTCAACCCTGTCCTGGGGACCCCCCCAGCCAGTCGGGTTTTCAGGATATCCACAATGAATATGCATGAGAGAAAATTTGCATGTTATGGAGGCAGTGTATGCAAATTTTCTCTCATGCATATTCATTGTGGATATCCTGAAAACCCGACTGGCTGGGGGGTCCCCAGGACAGGGTTGAGAACCACTGATCTATACAGTGCTGGTTATATCTAATAGCAGTAAGGAAACAATAAGTAATAGAAGTCTTAAGACAAGGTAGCATGAGAAGGTGGTTATTTGATATTTGGCTCCTGCTACGATGTGGCTGGCTAAACTGGCGGGCCACTGGCTTGGAGTGTTATTTTCCTACTATTCAGGAATAGAGTTGGATGGATTTTCATGACAATCTAATCTGCACCACAGCATCAGACTTTACATGGCTGTCTCCATACAATATGCTCCTTCTAAAGGGATCAATGATTCTCAACCTGGCCCTAAGGTCCAGCCTGACCAGTTTATCTTTATCAGCAATAAATATGCATCAAATATAGGAGCATTCATCACCTCTATTGTATGGAAATATATGCAGATTTATTGTGGACAACATGAAAACAGGACTGACCGGGGGTGGTCCCCAAGGACTGATTTGAGAACCAGTGGAGTAGAGTGACTAGTTCGTTCCATATTGAAAGGAACATAAAAACATAAGAACATAAGAAAATGCCATACTGGGTCAGACCAAGGGTCCATCAAGCCCAGCATCCTGTTTCCAACAGTGGCCAATCCAGGCCTCAAGAACCTGGCAAGTACCCAAAAACTAAGTCTATTCCATGTTACCATTGCTAATGGCAGTGGCTATTCTCTAAGTGAACTTAATAGCAGGTAATGGACTTCTCCTCCAAGAACTTATCCAATCTTTTTTTAAACACAGATATACTAACTGCACTAACCACATCCTCTGGCAACAAATTCCAGAGTTTAATTGTGCGTTGAGTAAAAAAGAACTTTCTCCGATGAGTTTTAAATGTGCCCCATGCTAACTTCATGGAGTGCCCCCTAGTCTTTCTATTATCCGAAAGAGTAAATAACCGATTCACATCTACCCATTCTAGACCTCTCATGATTTTAAACACCTCTATCATATCCCCCCTCAGCCATCTCTTCTCCAAGCTGAAAAGTCCTAACCTCTTTAGTCTTTCCTCATAGGGGAGCTGTTCCATTCCCCTTATCATTTTGGTAGCCCTTCTCTGTACCTTCTCCATCGCAATTATATCTTTTTTGAGATGCGGCGACCAGAATTGTACACAGTATTCAAGGTGCGGTCTCACCATGGAGCGATACAGAGGCATTATGACATTTTCCGTTTTATTCACCATTCCCTTTCTAATAATTCCCAACATTCTGTTTGCTTTTTTGACTGCTGCAGCTCACTGAACCAACGATTTCAATGTGTTATCCACTATGACGCCTAGATCTATTTCTTGGGTTGTAGCACCAAATATGGAACCCAACATTGTGTAATTATAGCATGGGTTATTTTTCCCTATATGCATCACCTTGCACTTATCCACTTTAAATTTCATCTGCCATTTGGAAGCCGAATTTTCCAGTCTCACAAGGTCTTCCTGCAATTTATCACAATCTGCTTGTGATTTAACTACTCTGAACAATTTTGTGTCATCTGCAAATTTGATAATCTCACTCGTCGTATTTCTTTCCAGATCATTTATAAATATATTAAAAAGTAAGGGTCCCAATACAGATCCCTGAGGCACTCCACTGTCCACTCCCTTCCATTGGGAAAATTGTCCATTTAATCCTACTGTCTGTTTCCTGTCTTTTAGCCAGTTTGCAATCCACGAAAGGACATCGCCACCTATCCCATGACTTTTTACTTTTCCTAGAAGCCTCTCATGAGGAACTTTGTCAAACGCCTTCTGAAAATCCTTCTGAAAATCCAGGCTGAGCCTGTCTTGCTTTTAATTTTGTTCAACTATGGGCTTGTAGTTGCAGTTTGCATTATCCCTTTGGATTAAGGAGTGATCTGTTGTTTGCCTTCTGGAGATCTGTAGTTCCAATCTTTCTCAACAGTCACAGCATGAGCTTGAGTAGGGCAATTGCGCTCCTGTAGTATATAGAGTGCAAGCCCTTTCTCGCATGGCAATATTTCAAAGCTGTTGTGAGGAAGGCATAGACCCTATATGATCTCAATTAAATTCACTGGAGTAAGAAGCCTTTTGGGAAAGAGAAAGTGGAAATATATGTTATATTTTTAAGCAAGACAGAGGAAATATTGGCAGCAATGAAGGACGGCTGAGGGGGTATATGATAGAGATGTTTAAAATCATGAGAGGTCTAGAACGGGTAGATGTGAATCGGTTATTTACTCTTTCGGATAATAGAAGGACTAGGGGGCACTCCATGAAGTTAGCATGTGGCACATTTAAAACTAATCAGAGAAAGTTCTTTTTCACTCAGTGCATAATTAAACTCTGGAATTTGTTGCCAGAGGATGTAGTTAGTGCAGTTAGTGTAGCTGTGTTTAAAAAAAGGATTGGATAAGTTTTTGGAGGAGAAGTCCATTACCTGCTATTAATTAAGTTGACTTAGAAAATAGCCACTGCTATTACTGGCATCAGTAACATGGAATAGACTTAGATTTGGGTAATTGCCAGGTTCTTATGGCCTGGATGAAAACAGGATGCTTTCTGTGCCTGATGGACCCTTGTCTGACCCAGTATGGCATGTTCTTATGTTCTTAAAGATCTTTGCTGAGAAGTATGTGATTATGGCATGCCATTTCTCTATATCTCTGTGGTAAATGGGGTGATGAGAAAGCTTAGCCACTGCTTTGCAAAGTGCAGCAATGTTTTATTCTTATGCATTGCATACTGACCACTTTATACATTAGAGCTGACTAGAGGATGGGAAAACCGTCCTACAAACCAGTGCAGATTCCAGCTCTGTAGGGCTCATCCTGACTTTTTCCATGTTTCTGAGTCAATTTAAAAGCTCCATTTCGAAATACCAGACAAAATTAGATTGATAAACATCTCTAAGGCACCTCCTGTAAAGGAGTGGTTTGCCAGAACGCTACTCGATGGAAGCTTAAATTAGTCAAAAGCCTTCCTTTCTTAAGAAACCGTATAAAGCATGGCTATTTCCAACTGCTTTATGGAATTCTAAAGCTGTTTTTTGTTAAAGATTTTTTTTAACTGTTTTCATATTTTTTATTTTGCTGGCTAAAGTTGCCCTAATATGTTTTTATTATATTATTGTCCCAATTGGTTTTATTTCTTTTTGTCAGAAATTTGAGATTTTTTTTACATTTTATTCAGTTTTTGTTGCTCATTAAGTTGCTGTGATGTGCTTGAATTATACTGTAGACCAAATCAAATTCAATAATATTGTTTTGCTGTTGCATATTGCTCTTCAGTCTACTTGGAAGGAGCAGTCTAACAATGTGAGAAATAAATAAAGCTACAGTTCAATTCTGCTTAAAATCCATATTTTTACAATCAGTGTGGATTTGCCCTGCCTTGCTCAGTTCATTTTTGTAAGCATGCCATCTTAGAACGCTCTGCATGCTCCATCCTGGATTTTGACATGAGCCAACTCAGATATCTCGCCAGTAGAGGAGGGGGCAGGATGATTTCCCTTCGTCTAACCAGCCCTCCCATCTCAGCTTTGGCTCCCATAGTAATCTTATAGCAGTTGCATGTCAGAAAAGTATCTAATGAAACTCAAAACCACCCTTGTTCCATTTCAGCCAGCTGGCTCAGAAGTGGGAATCTAAGTCACCATCGGTTTAGATTTTGGTGAACTAAGGCCTGGATTTTCTAAGGTCACAGACCTTAGAGAATCTGGCAGTAACGGGGGGTGGTGGGTGAAGCGGGGGGCGGACCTGCGAAAGCCAGCAGCGATCGCACCACCGCGGGGTTATCGCTGCTGGCTTTTGCACCCAATAGCGCCACCGTGAAAAGTGGTCCTATTGGGCACGCCACTGGCGGCGATAAGGAGTCTTACCTTTCGCTCAGAGAAGTCGTTGCAGAGTCCGCCCCGCCACCACCCCGACTTCTCCCCTTCTGGTGTGGACTCCGCCCCGATTTAGCTATCGCACGTGAAAAGTCCCTTTTCGTGTGCGATCCCTTCAGAAAATGATCCCCTAAGCCACATAAGTTAAAATTCAGCCTGAGCTATATTGGGTTATTTGGTTGAAACCAACAGTGGCTTGCAGTGTAGGTTCCAGGGTGCAAATGTACCATCAAAAATAAAGAGACCAGAGGAGAAGCATGATGGAGGAGAGGTAGAGAAGTGCAAGGAGGGAAGGGGCAATGAAGGAGGAGTATTGGGTGGTTTGTTAGGAGGGAAGAGGGCAAATAGAAGGGGAATACTACTTGTCATACCATGTATTTTTTGACCCACTAGTTGACACTCATGTTATGCAAAGTGAACTAATATCCCCCCTATCTCTTGTCAAGGTTTTGAATCTAACTGAATTAGACTTCGCAATCCCATTGTTTTATTTAACTCTAGGTTCACAGCACTTTCTGAGCTAAAGATGTTCTCATGTTAATGGGTATGGTTATTTAGTGTTTTCTTTATTTTATGACATTTGTATACTTTCGATTATTGGAATTGTTTGGTGGAATTTTTGTGCCAATTTTATTTCTTTTTGTACTACTTTGTGAGCCACCATAGGCCATAATTTGGGATATGGTGGGTCATAAATGTAAATAAATAAATGCTATGTTGACTCTGCTCAGCAATCACATGACTTTGCTGATGTGACTAAGGAAAATCCACCACTGGCCCTACATTTGCTGTCTCGTTTAATAACAGATCATTTTCTGCTGTAATGTCTGTTAGCCGCAGGCTGTGATATCTTGTGGCCTCCTTGAAGATTTCAGGGTATAATTCCTCACATTTCCTTTTTGCAGTGGAATTTCATCTTAAAGGGGCACTTAGAAACATAGAAACAGAGAATCTGATGGCAGATAAGGACTGTGAGGCCCATTAACCTGCTCACTTTTATTCTTGGTGCAATGTCAAACAGCAGAGTTCATCTCTGACTTTCCCTTCACAACTAAGGATCCTCCTCTGTGCCTAGCACATGCTTTCTTGAATTCTGTTCCTGTTCTTGCCTCCGTCACCTCCACAGGAACGATGCTCCATGCATCCACCATTCTTTCTCTAATTCATTCGCCCTAACCCAATATTGTCGTCAACATGTATTTTTCAGCAGATTGCATTACTTTTAGCTTTACTAGAAACTTGCTGTTAGGTTGCTGTGTTCCCTGTAGTAAAGTTAGTTTATTTGTATTTAATTTAACATTTTTTATCGTTCTGATTTAAAAAAAAAAAATCTAAAATAATTCATTTATAAGATTAAAAATATAGTCTCCCCTTTTTCTCGTCAAGTGTCTCAGTTTCCATGGAGAAATACCATAAATCTATGACGTGTTTATAAAAGCTTCCCTTTCTCAGGCAGTTCAACTGTTAGAAATCTAGGTTCCTCTGCGTGTCACTCTACTGTTTATCATCAAACCATATTGTATGCTCCAAAAGAGGCTATTCAAATTACCAATTGCACAATTATCTGCACAGCCTGTGCTCAGATCTCCCTCCAAAGAATTTGAAATGTGTCCCATGGTTCATATGATAATTCTTTGCTAGTTCCACCTTAATTCACTTCATGTCATCAAGGGTGCTGTCTCCTGCCAACAGTAGCTCGTTCTACATTTATCTGGTAATTCATCTCATGCTTTATAGTTCACAGTTGAACTAGTCCAGCAAAGGTGAACTCCTGCCCTAGAGTGCCACAACAGGATCTGGTTTTCAGGTTGGCTCAATCATGCAAATCAGCCTGGTTCTTGGACCAAATGTATGCAGATACATCTCATGAGTATTTATGGTGGAAACTGTGAAAACCGGATCCATTGATGATACTTAAGGGCTGGTGTTCACCATTCCCACTCTTGCATGATCCTGGGCTGGCAAATTAAGGAAGATGAATAGACATGTATACATGTTACTGCAGTACACCAGGAAATTCACCACATGTTCCTGGATTTATTACCAACTATCAATGGGCATTCTTCATATCTTCCAATTGAGTTCTAAATGTATTAAAGTAAATATATTTGAAAATTCAAATAGAATAAATTTGAAACTCATTGAAGGAAGAATCCAAATGAAGATTTACTGTAGCTAAAGTATATTCCAGGAGAATACATTAAAAAATACCCCAAAACAAAACAAGAAAGAATGTATCCATAACTAAAGGCGTACACTTACTTTCCACCTTGCCCTTCCCTCCAAATGAAATTAGGAATAAAAGACCATCGTTTTGGGGGGAATAGAAAGGGGAACTATGAAGAAGTTTAACAGTAGGCACAAATTAACAGGGTGACTGATTTTGTTTTAAATATACAGAACATTAGCTGGGCTTTCTTGCTTGACTGTGCTCACTATGTGATCTACAAATAACTGGGAGAGATGGAATTGTCCAAATTTACATGATCTTAGCTACACTAATATTAGTTGGCACTGTCTACCATCCTCGTTTAACTTTTTCCTTTAGTGAGAATGCGAACCAGTCTCAAATCGGTTTCCGTCAGTAAACTGCATTGTTTTCATCCCTCAACGAGAACATTTAAAACCAGTCTGAGGCCGGTTTCCAAGTCATCACCAGAAAGTTAAATGACTCTTCTGTATTCTGCAAGCACGGCTCTGCCATAGCATTTCTTTTCTCCAAATTTCTCCCGAGAGGGCTCTTCCTGAAGTCTTTTAGACCGGCATCAAGCAGGATCTCCTGACACTTGCTTACATGAAATGAGAGCACTGGCTGCAGAAGAGCTCCAGTTGTCTCTCTCTCTCCCGGCAACATATGATGCCACTCAGTCACGGATTATTATGGCTGCACCCAAACAGCCCCATAGAATGTGTGCAATAGATACATACTGTGATCTTGGACGGGTCAAAGGCGACTTCCTTGGGAGGCTCGGGTTCTGGAGGGGGCTTTGGGGGTGCCTTAGGTTCCTCTTTCTTGGGCTCAGGCTTCTTGGGCGGCATGTTGCTTCTCCCAGGCACAGAGGAAGGGGGGAAGGAGAGAGAAAGACAGAGAGACAGGGAAGCAGGAAGAAAGTGGAGCTCACTTTTTTTTTTTTCTCTCCGAGCTGGTCTTTATCACTGTTCGGTCCCTTAATGTCACGCATTGTATCGCTCAGCCACCCTATCACATGCCAGAGCTCACAATAGGGGAACATCTATAAAAGGATGAAACATTTTGCCTTGCTATTTTAGAGCAGGTGGACATAGCGGCATCATGAATTAGTACTTAAATAGAAAGACAGTTTAGGGATTTTGTGTATGGGGTTGGACCAGTGTCAAATATTTCTCTTTCTTCCCTTTGTATGTCTTGTGCAGGTCTCTGCCTATTGTTCTGTCTGTGTTCGTCTCTCTGCCAAATATTGTTTTATTCCAATATCTGTTCTCTATTAATGGAATAATGAGATAAGCTGTTTGATTGAACTCTGTGCTGCAGATTAGTCCAGATTGTGCACTGTGGGAAATACTGATCTTTCATCCAATCCTGCTTTCTAGATAATAGGGTTTCAGAAAAACATGCATGCAGTCACCGTAGAAGTGGAAGCGCATTTCTGACACCCGGCCTGTGTGGTAGCTTTCAAAAGAAAGAAATAGCATCCGCTTACAGATTGGAAAATGAAGGCATTGAGGGATAATATTTGACTTGTCTTTACTCATAGTGAGAGATATGCAGCAGAGCAGAGATAAAAATGCAAAAACAAGGATTTCCCTGGCTTACAGGTTTACATTATAACCTCTAGACCACATCTTTTCTTCCCTGCAGTAAGGCCGCTGGCAGATTTATGCAGACTTTGACAAATATGGTCAGGTGCCTATGACACTTAGCAGCTGGGAGTTCAAAGCCAGACTCATGTCATAAATGAAGTTTAATTCCACAAGATCCCCAAATGGGAAAAAATTCTGACGATCACTGATCCCGATCAAAGTTCCCTACTAGCTGTACACCAGACATTTGATCACAATTATAATGAGCTTAGGAAATCATAGAAAAAAGTCACAGCTAAGCATAAACATTGAGAGGAAGAAAAAAATATTGTTTTATAATGACAATACTGATTTTCTCTTTTTTCAGTCGTACATTTGGATGGAATTGCCAATACTGGAAAATGAGTCAAGTTTATTTATTTATTTATTTATTTATTTATTTATTTATTTAGATTCTTTCGATATACCAATACTCAAGACTAGGGTCTTATCGTACCGGTTTACAGCGAAACAAGGGGTAACCAATTAACTAGAAAGATAAAGTTACAATGAACAGGGATTTACAGAGTGGGAGAGTTGAGAGCAAAAGGAATAAGTTTAACATAACAAAGTTTAACATAACAAAGTTCTAACAAAAGGAACGAATGTAGCAAGCTTTGACAATACAGTACACCTGACATGGCCATATGAAGGGCATCCTATTATGAGAGTGGATCCTTGGGCCGGCGGGAGTGGAAGCCAATGGGGAGGAGCCCCAGAGGTAGCATCCGTCGGCAGGCAAGGCTGGAGAGATCTGAGATCCCACTGGGGCTTCATCACTACCAGCCCTCGTTCCCCGCAGGTTGAGCCCTTGGGTACCAGGGCTGGCTGGACGTACGTGGGATCTCAGGCAAGCGACGATTCTCATAGTCAGGCAGGCAAGGGTCTTGGCAGGCGAAGTCAAAGTCAGGTGAAGCAAGGGTCTAGAAACGGAGCAGACAGAAGACAGAAGACAGGAACCAGGAAACCAGGCAACAGGGATTCCAACAGGAACAGGAGCCATGAGTAGCCAAGGCAAGGCCTGAGAAGCAGGGTTGGGAGGAGGAGGGTTGCAGGGTTGGGAGGAGGAGTCCTGGCCCCTCCCGCAGTGAACCCTGAAAAGGGTTCAGGTGGCACACACGCATGCCTGGGAAACCGGGGGTCAGGAGGAAGGCCAGAGCAGGAGCTGGCAGCATGCTGTCCTGCACGCAGTGTTGGCATGGGTGCTGGAGAGGAAGTCTGTGGTAGAGTGCGCTGACCACGGCTTCTGGTTGCAGTGAGGCTCCCGGGCCGAGGAGGTGGGACCGGCCATGCAGGTAGGTGGGGGAGTCCAACTGCGGGTCTCTGTGGCCGGTTCTCACAATAGTACCCCCTCCTCTAAGCCCCCTCCCCGGGGATCTGGGTTTCTTGGGATGATCCTGGTGGAACTGCTTGATTAAGTTCTTGTCGAAAATATTGGTAGAGGGCTCCCAGGAGTTCTCTTCTGGACCAAAATCCTCCCAAGCAAGCAGGTACTCTCTCTTACGTCCCTGCTTGCGCACATCGAGGACTTCTCATACTTGATAGGTGGTCTCCTCTTCAGCAGTGGCTAGTGGGGTCTCAGGTATCTTCCTGGAGGGGCACATCAAAACCAAGGGCTTCAGCAGGGAGGTGTGGAAAGTGTTGTGGATCTTAAGGGAGGACGGTAAGTGGAGCTGGTAGGTCACCGTCCCCAGTTGCTGGAGAATGGAAAACGGTCCTATGTAGTGGGGTGCGAGCCACATAGATGTCACCCTTAGCTGGATAAAACAGGTGCTGAGCCAGACCTTTTGGCCCGGTCGGTAGTGGGGATCAGGACGACAATGGCAATCTGCAAATTTCTTGGCCGAGCTGCTAGCTTTTAGAAACATTTTGCGTACCTGGGACCACAGGTTCTTCAGATTCTCAGCAGTCATCGGGGCAATGGGAAATGAAACAGGAAGAAGCAGCAGTACTGGAGGAAGTGGTTGCTTGCCATAGATAATTTGGAATGGGGAAGCCCCCGTGGCAGTGCAAGGATGGGAGTTGTGAGAGAATTTGGCCCATGGGAGAAACTTGGCCCAATCATCTTGGCGAGCATTGATATACATTTGCAGAAATTGTTTGAGGGACCAGTTAGTCCATTCTGCTTGGCCATTTGCTTGTGGGTGATAGGCTGAGATAAGATCCAGGGTAACGCAAAACTTCTTACAGAAACTTTCCCAATATTTGGCAGTAAATTGAGAACCACGGTCCGAGGTAATGTCTGCAGTAGTCCGTGGAGTCGGAAGATGAGTTGAGTGAAGAGCTGTGCTGGTCAAGGAGCTGATGGAAGGGTGGGAAGAGTCACAAAGTTGGCCATCTTGAAAAAACGATCAACAGTGACCCAAATAACGGTGTTTCCCCCAGAGGGCGGTAGGTCTACCAGGAAGTCCATTGAAAGATATGTCCAAGGTTCAATAGGAGGTTGCAGAGGCTGTAGCATGCCCCAGGGTTTAACCGTAAGCAGTTTTTGTTGGACAGGAGGCCACATATGCGTGAACATCTGAGCGCATACCAGGCCACCAATAATAGTGCTGTAGTCGAGCCAGTTTTCTTGCCCATCCCGGGTGTCTGGCAGAAGGGGAATCATGTCCCAGGCCAAAACTTGATTTTGGAGCTTGTGGGACACCACTGTCTTCCCTGCTGGGACTGTTTGGGTTGCCACAACAATCACCCGTGCAGGGATAATTATGTGTTTTATAGTATCAGGTAGCTCTTCAGTTGAGAAGGATTGTGAGAAGCTGGTTTTTGGAGGCAGGATGGTAGCGTAACTCAAAATTGAAGCGTGTGAAGAAGAGGGCCCAGCGGGCCTGGTAGAGGTTGAGATGTTGCGCTTGTTGCAGAAGATATAAATTCTTATGGTCTGTGTAAACCGTTATATGGTGCTGGCACCCTCGAGCCATGGCACCATTCTTCAAATGCCATTTTGATGGCCAAGAGTTCTTGATTTTCCGATGGTGTAGTTCCGTTGGGCTGGGGTGAATTTCTTGGAGAAGAATGCATTAGGGTGTAAAGACCCGCCGGGTCAAGTTGGCTTAGTACTATCCCGACTCCTTCTGAGGAGGCATCTACTTCGATAATAAAGGGAAGCCGGGGATCCGGGTGGCAAAGGCAGGAACGGTGTAGAAAGACATGTTTAGCACCTGGAAGGTTCCCTTGCGAGTCAAATTAGTCAGCGGGACAGCCAGATGGGAATAGTTTTTTATGAAGCTCCAATAGTAGTTGGCAAAGCAAAAGAAGCATTGAAGGCTGACTAGCCAGTGGGTCGAGGCCAGCTCAGAATGCTTTTACATTTGGCAGGATCCATTCTGAATCCTTGATTGGTTACTATATAGCCCAGAAAGTGCAGCAAGGTTTTTCCAGAGACATTTTTCCAGCTTAGCATAGAGATTATTCTCTCTCAAAAGCTGCAGGACTTGAAAGTCATGTTGACAGTGAGTTTGCAAGTTCTTCAAGTATATCAGGATGTCGTCTAGTTATACAACTATGTAGACATATAGGAGATCAAGAAGGATTTCATTCATCAAGTTCTGGAAGACATCGGGTGCATTACAAAGGCCAAATGGCATGACCTGATATTCGTAATGGCCATCCCTAGTGTTAAATGCTGTATTGCATTCATCGCTTTCCTTGATTCTGATGAGGTTATAAGCACCTTGAAGGTCCAATTTTGAGAAGACCTGAGCCCCTTGGAGGCAGTCAAAAAGCTATGTTATCAGTGGCAAAGGGTAGCAGTCCTTGACTGTAATCACATTCAAGCCACGGTAATCAATACAGGGCCGGAGAGAACCGTCCTTTTTCCCACGAAAAAGAAGCAGGCCCCAGCCGATGAGTTGGAATGACTGATGAAGCCACTCTGGAGGTTCTCCTGGATATAAACGGACATGGCTTGGGTCTCAGGTGCCGACAGCGGATACACCCTGCCACGAGGAGGAGTGGAGCCCGGAATCAGGTTGATGGTGCAGTCCGACTGCTGGTGGGGCAGCAAGGTGTTGGCTGCCTTCGTGGAAAATACGTCCAAGTATTGGGCGTATTGCGGAGGCAATCCCACAAGAGCTTCTGGGCTTTGGTTGAGAGACACTTCGACGGAGGCCAAAAAGTATCTTGGGTAACAAGAGGAACCCAAGTGGTCAAATCAGAGAGAAGTCCAGTTAATCTGCGGGTTATGATGCTGCAACCAGGGGATACCCAGAACCAAGGGGTGAATGGCCCTCTGGATAATGTAGAAGGTAATAGGGATGTGAATCGTTTTAGGACGATTAAAATTATCGTCCGATAATTTTAATATCGTCTTAAACCGTTATGGAACACAATACAATACAGATTCTAACGATTTATCGTTATAAATCGTTAGAATCGTGAGCCGGCACACTAAAACCCCCTAAAACCCACCCCCGACCCTTTAAATTAAATCCCCCACCCTCCCGAACCCCCCCCCCCAATAACTTAAATAACCTGCGGGTCCAGCGGCGGTCCGGAACGGCAGCGGTCCGGAACGGGCTCCTGCTCCTGAATCTTGTCGTCTTCAGCCGGCGCCATTTTCCAAAATGGCGCCGAAAAATGGCGGCGGCCATAGACGAAAAAGATTGGACGGCAGGAGGTCCTTCCGGACCCCCGCTGGACTTTTGGCAAGTCTCGTGGGGTCAGGAGGCCCCCCACAAGCTGGCCAAAAGTTCCTGGAGGTCCAGCGGGGGTCAGGGAGCGATTTCCCGCCGCGAATCGTTTTCGTACGGAAAATGGCGCCGGCCATACGCGTATGGCCGGCGCCATTTTCCGTACGGAAAATGGCGCCGGCAGGAGATCGACTGCAGGAGGTCGTTCAGCGAGGGTTCCGGCGCCTCGCTGAACGACCTCCTGCAGTCGATCTCCTGCCGGCGCCATTTTCCGTACGGAAAATGGCGCCGGCCATACGCGTATGGCAGGCGCCATTTTCCGTACGAAAACGATTCGCGGCGGGAAATCGCTCCCTGACCCCCGCTGGACCTCCAGGAACTTTTGGCCAGCTTGTGGGGGGCCTCCTGACCCCCACGAGACTTGCCAAAAGTCCAGCGGGGGTCCGGAAGGACCTCCTGCCGTCCAATCTTTTTCGTCTATGGCCGCCGCCATTTTTCGGCGCCATTTTGGAAAATGGCGCCGGCTGAAGACGACAAGATTCAGGAGCAGGAGCCCGTTCCGGACCGCTGCCGTTCCGGACCGCCGCTGGACCCGCAGGTTATTTAAGTTATTTGGGGGGGGGGTTCGGGAGGGTGGGGGATTTAATTTAAAGGGTCGGGGGTGGGTTTTAGGGGGTTTTAATGTGCCGGTTTTTCGATTTTTTGATTTTTTGATTTTTAACGATTTTTAATGATTTTTCACGATATTTTACCCCCCCAAACGGCAACAATACGATTCCCTCCCCCTCCCAGCCGAAATCGATCGTTAAGACGATCGAGGACACGATTCACATCCCTAGAAGGTAATATGTTCATGATGACCAGGTTCAATGTGTCACTCCAGAGGAACGGTCATGTGGGTGATACTTCCTGACAGCGGGTCCCCGTGGATCGAGTACAGAACTAATGGAACAGGACAAGGCTGAGTGGGAATTGATAGCTGGTCAACGATCTCCTGCATGAGAAAATTCCCACCAGCCCCTGAATCCAAGGTAGGAAAGTTGCAGTTTTGTATGACTAGAGTCACTGACAAGGTTAGTGGAGGGACAGGTGAAGTCAGGCCTAGGGTTACCCCTACGGAGAACCCTAGGCCCTGGAGTTTAATGGCCTCACCGAACATTGGGCCAGGAGGTGTCCAGAAGCTCCACAGTAGAGTCAGAGACCAGGAGGAGTGTGGTCTCTGACTCTACTGTGGAGCTTGAAGGGAAAGCTCTGGCTTGGGCTTCAACTTTAAGGGAATGATCAGACCCCCTACTTCTGGACCTCTCAGGCTTCTTGGAATGCTTCTGAGCTGTCTTTGAGACTCCTAAGTGGTAGACCCAAGTCAGCACAGAGCTCCTTCACATCAGGCAGGGTGGTCGCTCTTTGATAGATTATACTCTGGAGTTCCGCACATTGTCCACAGAGCTCCATTGGGAAGAACCAAGCCTTCGTGCTATCTTCTTGGATGGTCTCTCACCTAAAATTAAAAATGAACTGGCAGCCCATGATCTTCCGGTGTCCCTGGACATGTTGATTGGCCTAGCTGGGAGAATCGACCGCTGCCTCCGGGAGAGGTCCCTTGAGCTAACAGGCTCTAGATGACACCCCAGCAGGCCCACTCGCCCATGACCCGCCTTGCTGGGCTCTCATCCACAGTGCTCTGCAGAGGCCTCAACCGAGGAGCCGATGCAGTTGGGCCGAGGTCCAGGTGACAACGGACCTCGGCCCAACTGCATCGGCTCCTCGGTTGAGGCCTCTGCAGAGCACTGCGGATGAGAGCCCAGCAAGGCGGGTCATGGGCGAGTGGGCCTGCTGGGGTGTCATCTAGAGCCTGTTATCTAAGGGACCTCTCCCGGAGGCAGCGGTCGATTCTCCCAGCTAGGCCAATCAACATGTCCAGGAACACCGGAAGATCATGGGCTGCCAGTTCATTTTTAATTTTAGGTGAGAGACCATCCAAGAAGATAGCACGAAGGCTTGGTTCTTCCCAATGGAGCTCTGTGGACAATGTGCGGAACTCCAGAGTATAATCTATCAAAGAGCGACCACCCTGCCTGATGTGAAGGAGCTCTGTGCTGACTTGGGTCTACCACTTAGGAGTCTCAAAGACAGCTCAGAAGCATTCCAAGAAGCCTGAGAGGTCCAGAAGTAGGGGGTCCGATCATTCCCTTAAAGTTGAAGCCCAAGCCAGAGCTTTCCCTTCAAGCAGTGACAGGATGTAAGTCGTCTTGGTCAGGTCATCGGGGAAAAGAGCTGACTGTAGGCAGAAATGCATATTGCATTGGTTGAGGAACCCATGACACTGTTGTGGGTCACCCTTATAGTGGTGTGGAACCGGTATGAAGGATTACAGGGTGAGGGACCAAAGCTGCCATCATAGAGCTGGGAGGAGGAGAAGCATGAGCTGAGGTGGAGGCCACTGAGTCCAACCAGGCATTGAGGTGCTCCATCAAAGCCGGTAAGGATTCCAGTGCCTTCTGCTGTTCCAAGAGTCTTTGTGCAAGTCCCAGGATTGCCTGCAAGGTAGCAGCCTTGGCCGGATACGAGAATGGGTCCTTGGGCCGGCGGGAGTGGAAGCCAATGGGAAGGAGCCCCAGAGGTACCCTCCACTGGCATGTGAGGCTGGAGTGACCTGAGACCCCGCTGGGGCTTCACCACTACCAGCCCTTGTTCCCCGCAGGTTGAGCGCTTGGGTACAGGGGCTGGCTGGACTTAAGTGGAGTCTCAGGCAAGTGAAGAATCTCAAAGTCAGGCAGGCAAGAGTCTTGGCAGGCAGCATAGTTCGTAGTCAGGCAGGCAAGTGTCTTGGCAGGTGAATTCGAAGTCAGGTGAAGCAAGGGTCCAGAAACAGAGCAGATGGACGAGAGGAACCAGGAAACCAGGCGACAGGAATTCCAACAGGAATAGGAGCCAGGAGTAGCCAAGGCAAAGCCTGAGAAGCAGGCCATGCCTTAAATAGTTGCAGGGCTGGGAGGAGGAATCCTGGCCCCTCCCTTGGTGACCCCTGAAAAGTGGTCAGGTGGCGCGTGCGCGCGTGGCTGGGAAACCGGAAGTCAGGAGGAAGGCCAGAGCAGGAGCTGGCGGTGTGCCACCCTGCATGCGGCGTCGGTGTGGGTGCTGGAGAGGAAAGCCGTGGTGGAGTGCACTGACTGCGGCTGCCAGTCGCAGCGAGACTCCAGAGGCCGAGGAGGCGGGACCGGCTGTGCAAGTAAATGGGAGAGTCCGGCTGCAGGACTCCGCGGCCAGCTTTCGCAACACATCCTGACTTTGTATGGGTGAACAAATGTACAAGCTAGATAAGAACATGAGGGAGAAAATGCAGGGAGCACCACTTCATGTTGTTCTGAGGTCTTGGGATTAATGGCAGGCGGTACATGCCCTCAGTAAGCAGTGAACCAGGCACCATCTCAAGCTACCTGAATGGCCAGATAACATAATTTGCAAGAACAGAAGACAGACAATACATCATGATCAGGCTTTGTTGGAGGATACTGGACTATCTCAAGCACAAAATATATCCATAAGACATAGGAAGTACAATGTAATAAGACTTGTAAACTTTCTTAGGCTAGGCTACAGGTTATTTCTTGATTGGGTGCTGGGGTACATTTGCAGCTATTCCAGACCTGTGGCAAGGTACCCATGCCAAATCGGAGTGACTGAAAATAGGTACAGTATGACACAGTATCTTATCATTGAAAGAATGCACTTGCTAAAGCCAAGCCAGTAGAGGTCATCCTTGCTTTGAGATCTGGCATGAGTCTGATGGGCATGTGCTGGGTGCAACCATGATTGCAAGAGGATTTCCCACTTGGGAGCTTGGTGGGAGCCTGGGAGCATGCACAGGGTGCAGTCACAAAAGCAGAGGCCATCCTATTTGATGACATGTCAGGAGCTCATTGGCTACATAAGTCAGCCTAGTTACTAAAACAGTAGGCATAGTGTGAGAGAACTCTAGGCTGCCCAACTGACACAGCAGGCAATCAGTGGTTAGAGAGAGGTATGTGTTATGGGTATACATGAAATGATTGTTTCTTTGAAAATAAAGCTGTGGCCTTTAACTTTGAAAAATCTGACTGGTTCTTGACTCTAGATATAAAAGGGGAGGGAAGGCACTATGAGTAGTCACGATTGCAATATTGTTCAAAGGTCCTATGCTCCAGTAGATATTTGCAAGGCACCAGTGTCTGGTGAGCCACCCCCACCACCTCAGCCCATATGTTGTCTGGGTCTCCAACAGGAAAAATTCCTATTGGAGCTCATAGAACTAGAAGGCATGTAGGAAGGAGGCAGAGGAGTATGGTCAGGTTATTCAAAAAGGCTGGTAAAGGCAGGGGTATGCAAAGCAGCTGACTCCCCTGATGTGAGAAGCACCCACCCACCCGACCCCACTTTTTTTATACAGCAAGCCAGAATATTATGACTATTTTATGCTATTGCATAAAATGACTATTGCACATGACTATTGCACATTGTTTAATTTCATTTTAACTAAGATACTACTTCACTGAACTTTTTTCCAGCTTTGTTTTCTATCAAATATATTGTCGCAGCTGGAAAAGGACAGGGCCAAATAAGAGGAGCAAATATGGACTAATGAGACAAGCTTCTTTTCATTCAGGTCATGGTCCCTATCCCAATTGGGGCACTCTCTTTCAGAACACTGTCCCTCAGAAATGCACCGTGATTCATAGGAGATAGTGCCATGGAAACCAACAAATAGTCAGATGCATGGTGCTGACCATGGACCTGAATGAAACCTGATGAAAGTATAGTAAGTGCAGACATACTGATGGAAGGCATCCTCACTCTCAGCTTTGACAGAAGTCTGATGGGCATGCACTGGGTGCAGGCATGACCAGTAGAGGACATCCCAGCATTGGAGCTCAGTGGGATCCTTACAGGTGTGTATTGGGTGCTTTCATATTGCAAAGGGTATCCTAGCTTGGAAGCATGGTTAGAACCCTAGAGGACGTGCAATGGATGAAGCCATGCCAGTAAACAGCATCCTTATCTTGATCCTTAGTGGGAATCTATTGGATGTGCTTTGGGTGTAGCCACAAATTGTTATGCGTGCCGGCTGTGGCAGACCCGCGGCTCAGACCTCTCACCTCTCTCAAAGTGATCCAGAACCTGGTCCCTTGTCTCTGGCGGCTGTGGGCAACTGGTTCCATCCTCAGGCCGCCCCTGGGGCCTCCGGCTATGCGTCAGCTCCTGATGCTCCATGTCAGGCCTCTCTGAGTGGCCCGCGGAGAGACGCCATCCCAACCAGCGCCGCGCCCCTCCCTAGGCGCACGCGCGCACAGCTGATCCTTTAATAGGGCCCGCGGTGGGAACCTGGCCGCGGCCCCGGATGATGACATTGGCTTAGCTCTGGTATATGAGCCTAGGCTCCGCTCTCTCAAATTACCTTTTATTTATTTATTTATTTTTGGTTTTTATATACCGGAAGTTCCTGTATACAATACATATCACTCCGGTTCACATTTAACAGAGATAACTATCGCCGGGGAGGCGGTTTACATGGAACATATCGAAATAATGAACGGATAATATATAATAAAGTACAATCTATTGGGAAAACAACTAAGATCTACTTAGAACAACTAAGATCAACTTAGAACACAACTTGGAAACATATAACTGAAGCAATATAAACCTTTGCAACAGGTCCCCTCGCTAGTCGAGTACTTGTTGCTTCTCCTGTTCCTGGTTCCTGATCCTGATTGCCTTCGTTCCTGTTTCCTTGTTCCTGAGTTCCTGTTCCTCATCCCTCCTTTGGATTGCTAACCTGGTTTGACCTCTGCATCGCCTGACTATGCCGTTGCCTCTCTCCAGCCCCGGACCTCTGCATCGCCTGACTACTCTGTTGCCTCTCTCCAGCCCTGGACCTCTACATTGCCTGACTACTCCGTTGCCTCTCTCCAGCCCTGGACCTTTGCATCGCTTGACTACGCCGTTGCTTCTCTCCAGCCTAGACTGCTTCATCTGACCATCCTTCTGACTTTCTCCTCGTTTAGACCTCAGCCTTACTTGCCACTGCTTCCAGACTGCTGCCAGCCCTGATCCCAGCTTGCTTCAAGACGCCTCTTCAGCCTTTGTCCTGGACGTGGTTCACTCAGGCTTCGGCCTGCTATTGCTCGGATTTAGGCGGATTTAGGCGAGCAGGGCTCTTAAAATCCGCCCCATAAAGTTCTTCATAAGAATTCCAATGATTTTTTGTTATGCAAAACAGTTAAATGAAAACAATAAATTATTCTTGTGGATTCTCATTCTTTTTCCCATTTCCAACACAGGCCCAGGTTTCACCCAATGAAAGGCTTCATCGGGAGAATATTATGAAAACCAAGTTTCGACCAAATGGTGCACATGAAGTTAACAACCCAGCAAATCCTATTGTTGGTCAAATATACTTTTGCATTTTTTAACAGAGTCCAAACTCCATCCTTACTTGCTTAAACTTTGATGAATATCTCCAGATAATTCCTTCTGCTATGAAGATATGCGTTTCATGCTGGCACGATGAACTAACACCATAGCCTTCCTCATTGATATGATTTTCCATAGCATGGACTTCTGGGATATGGGGAAGGCCGGAAGTCTGGTTAGAGGATTTAATTACCATGCTTATCCAGTAACCCTTTGGGGTTGCAACAGAGTATTTGGATGCTAAAACGATTTGTGTGAAATTTTAAGAGACAATATGCGGTAAACTTTTGACCATGCCAGGGGAATACATAAAGCATCACAGAGCACTGGGGAAGGCTATGGTGTTATTTCATCGTGCCAACACAAAATGCATATCTTCATAGCAGAAGGAATTATGTGGAGATATTCATCAAAGTATAAGCAAGTAACGATGGAGTTTGACTCTTTTAAAAAATGCAAAAGCATATTTAGGCTACAATAGGATTTGCTGGGTTATTAACTTCATGTGCACCTTTTGGTCAAAACTTGGTTTTCATACTATTCCCCCAATGAAGCCTTTCATTGGGTAAATCTAGTCCTATGTTGGGAATTGGGAAAAGAATGAGAATCCACAAGAAGAGTTTATTGTTTGCATTTAACTGTTTTGCATAACAAAAATCATTAGAATTGTATGAAGAACTTTCTGTTTGTATTTAATTAATAAACAATATGAGAAATATTGTGAGCAGGAATAAGTATATTTAGAAGAAGCACTTATTGTTTGTATTTGATTGGCATGCAATATAAGAATTAGTAGGAGAGGATGCTAGAACCATTTTATGAATGTGATGATTTTTAGAGTATGGGGAAGTATTAATGTTATGTATGCAGTGTGAGTGATTTTTAATATGCTGGGGTAGTCTAACTCTAATTGCAATACATTTATAAAAAAATAATAAACGTATTCTATATTTAAATTTGTTAAAATTGTTTTGGGATTGTACAATATTATTATTATTTTTTTTTTTTTGTAACCTTTATTTATAAAGTTTTCGCAATACAACCAATGAGCAGAACATATGGTAGAGGTACATGATGCTCAAACCCCCCCCCATCCCCCCTCCACCCCCCCCCCCCGCCATGGCCCCTTCGACCAGTCTATTTACTATATGCATAGGCAATCAGCTGAGAAAGTACATATTTTCAAACCATGGAATACCATTTCTTCTAGATAATGGACAACAGCAAAAAACAATACGGTAGATATGAGAACCCCAAAATATTCCATACTGCACAATGAGTACAAAAAACAAATGGCAAAAAAAGAAGGGATGTAAAAATGCCCAGACTCTGCAAATACTGCAAAACATGTCTCCCAGCAACCCCTCAAGTGGAAAAATCCAATATCTTACTCCGTGCCCTTTGATTCAGTGTGTTGAGGTATGGAGTCCAGATATCCAGAAACTGATCTTGTTTATTAGCCGACAACGCAGCCTTCGCTGTCATCTGTTCATAAATCACCATCTGATGCAGTTTAATACGCCATTGGGTAAGAGTGGGCGGGTCTTTATCCATCCAGTGCGACAAGATGGTCTGCTTGGCTAACAGAAAGCCCTTGCGCAGGAAACGGCCCAGGGCACTGGTCTTGGTACCCAACCGGGAGTCCGGTGTGATATGGAGTAGGCAAAGCCGGGGGTCTTGTGGAATAACACAGTCTCGTAGTCTCCCCATATAAGCTAACACCTTCATCCAGAAAGAACTGATAAACCTGCAGTCCCAAAAATTATGCCAGAGATTTGCCCCGTCATAGCCACATTTGAAACACGCAGCCGAAGTAGACATCTTCCAACGGCAGGCTTTATCTGGCGTAATATAAATTCTGTGGAGCAATTTGAATTGGACCTCCCGTAATTGGACATTGTCAGTATACAAACCAATGGTGCGAAAACACTCTTCCAGTTGTGTCGGAGAGATCTGACTTTGCAAATCCCTATTCCAGCTGTCCGTCAATTTTCGCAAGTGTGTAGCCGTGTTCAAGGTGGCCATCTTCTGGATCATAGTAGCACAAGACGTCCGTCGTGGAAGGACTGGGAAAAACATCTCCAAACGCTCTCCCGAAGACCCCGAGGACCCCAAAGCCCCTGTCCTCGTTTCCCTGTCCCAGGTTGTGATAAAGTGTCGGATCTGTAGGTATGCATAAAAGTGGTTCTTTGGAATCCCATAAAGCGCCTGTAATTCAGCAAAAGGCAACAGTCCGGAGCCAGCGGGATTTAAAAGCTGTTCGATATGAGTCAGACCGAACTCAGTCCATTGCTGAAGAATCGATGGGTCCCAGCTGGAAGGAAAGTGCGGAAGACCCCATATGGAAGCCAGACATAACGTCCTCCAGGGTAGAGACAGTTGAGCACATAACTTTTTCCAGGCCATTCTACAAGCCCCAATGTAGGGGAAGTCTCGCACTTGTTCAGGCAGCGCTGAATTGGGGGCAATCAGAAGATTACAGATATCGAGTGGGTGACACCAGTCGCGGAGTATATCCCTAGGAATGAAAAGACCAGTGCCCCTTAGCCAATCCTGTAGGTGACAGAGCAATATGGCCATGTTGTACATCTGAATATTGGGACACGCAAGACCCCCTTCCCGCTGAGGGCGCATAAGCGTAGACAGACCAATTCTGGCCTTTTTATTGCGCCAAATAAAATTCCTAAGGGAAGCATTCAGTTCCTGGATATGACGCTTTCGGATCCACACCGGTAGCATTTGCATAATATACAGCCATTTGGGCAACTCTATCATTTTAAACAACTGTATCCGCCCTGAGATGGACAAAGGCAAGTTCATCCAGTCCAACAGTTTCCGTTTCGTATTGGTCAATAATGGCTTAATATTTGCCTCATATAAATTATGAACATTAACTGGTATGCGGATACCCAGATATTTCATCTCGGAGGTTACCCACCGTAGTGGGAAATTATTTTTTAATATATATAGGTAGTGGCCACTTGGCTCTTCTTGGCTTGTCTCTTGTATTCATTAAATGGAACATCTCTTGTCACTGTCCAGCAATAGCCTGAAAGCATTGATCAGCTTCATTTGCCCTGATACCATTTTTCCATTGCTGCATTGTCCTGGTGAAATCGCTCGCCAGTCACCATTCGCATTGCTCACTACTCCACTGTTTAGTGGCAAAAAATCTAGGTGAGAGTACAAAAAATATATCTTTAGTGACATCTTGCAGCGAAGGCTTTTGAATGCCTTGAAGAGGTTTTCCACCAACTCCTTTTATCTGTCTGCCTTGTTGTTTCTAAGAAAATTTGTTACCACAAAATGGAAGGTTTTCCACTGCATCTTTTACTTGTCACACAGTGCATGGTATTAGTTTATGCACCTCAAAAGTTGTTTCATGTTGTCATAGGTTTCCTTCATATAGACTGCATGACCAACTGGAATTGATGGCAAAACATTGCCATTATGCAGTAAAACAATTTAAAGACTCGTCTTTGATGAATCAATGAACAGTCTCTGCTCATCTGGACCATAAATGATGTTGAGGGCTGCCATCAGACCATTGAAGTTGTTGTAGATACAAGATCACCTTCCATGAAGAAGAATGGAACAGCTCTTTTTGACAGTCACAAAACTTGGAAGCCCTAACATCACCTGACAGGAGATTCCATTGCTGTAGACTGGAACCCAACAACTCTGCCTTACTCTTGGGTAGTTCCAAATCCATGACAAGGTAATTAAGTTCACTTTGTATTATGAGGTGTGGTTCAGTGGAGGAGAATGGAAGAAAATCTGGGTCATATGACATCGATGATTCAGGACTACAAGTTTCATCCTCTTCCTCAGCTGACTGAAATGAGTGATTATGGTGCTTCAGGAACCAGCAATACTTCTCCATGGAGTACAGGGTATATAGCAGAGGGAATGTTTGGATACCTACAGTCCACTTTTTCTTGTTTGACAAAACTTTCCCAACTGGAGGCACTATACAGAAGTAATAATTGTAGATATGAACTATTTGGTCTCTCAAATCATTAGTGCTACTAAAGGCATAGGTTTTATTTTCCTGTTCAAACACTGGCACAGATTTTTTGCACAAGGTTTACATCATATATGTGGCACCCAGCTCTTGGCATGATCTCTAATTTTGCAGCCAAAATACAGATGGTAGGCTTTTCTTAACCACCTGAGGGGATTGAGGGCTGATATAGGCGAACACCCTGCTGGGTCTCTGCTTCATCCAGGTCCAACTGCCAATGGTGGTAACCTGCCTTGGCCCAAGATTCCACAGACTCAACACAAACAGCACAGAGGTATCAAAGTCCCAAAGCACAGAGTGATAGGTAAGACAGCCAGCGCAGTAGCATCAACCTCAGTTCATTCTGTGATGGAAAATACTGAGCTGTTTCTGTGGTGGCCACAAGAGGAGGTGTGGAATAAAGATGGAGAAGGAAATGGTGGCTTCCAAGGTGCTACTCATGTTGACACTGCTGCCCGCTGTTTTCTGCTCTGCATTCCCACTGTTGCTCTGTCTCTGGCACTCTCATTCCCATACCTTATCCACCAGCATCTTCTTCCAGTGAATTAGATTTTTGGACTGGAGTGTGATACCCCATGTTACCTGTGGGCCACCCACTGTGGCTAGCTTGTATGTGTACATTTTGGTTCAGCCTAACTTGCACCTGCTACTGCAAGAAGTCTGTGAATAGCAACACCTCTGGTGCAAGTCCTTACAGGAAACCAATCCAGGATGTTGACTATGAGGATGAGCTTCCCTTGTTGGCTCTTTGGAATCTCAGATCCTCCATTGCATCCTTGAAGAGCTTTGAGCCTTCTATCATTTTATTTTATGTGTAGTCAATCATGATGCCCCACGTGGTGAGCCACACGTATCACTTTTCAGAGATAAGTCATAAAGAGTTGTCTGTTGCTCTGCAGCATTAGATAGGTGAAATTCCACCTGATACATACATTCAGAATGAGCCAGTGAAGAGGTACACCCCACTGCTTCCTGCTTTTTATGGAGTTACTACCCACTCTTCACACTTCATTGAAAATGCCCTGTCTTTTTCTTGTACCTCTCTTAGTTATATCATGACTAAACTGCTATATGGCTCCTTAGCCCCAGGGTGTCCCTTATTGCCAGGTGCAGCAAGTGTGCAAAGCAACAGATTTCCTCATAGCCCCATCTTCCTTTGCCTTTTTCATGTTTGCACTGCTGTCTGTAACAATAAAACCAGAAGCAACACTCTTATTGTTCTCCTAAGTCTCCTAAGTCAGTGACAAATGTACGACATCTAGAGCTGCTACATGTCCCTCCGAGGCCGCTCCGAAATCGGAGCGGCCTCGGAGGGAACAGGCAGGCTACGCTGGGCTCGGCGCGTGCAGGTTGCACAAATGTGCACCCCCTTGCGCGCGCCGACCCCGGATTTTATAAGATACGCGCGGCTACGCACGTATGTTATAAAATCTGGTGTACTTTTGTTCGCGCCGGTGGCGCGAACAAAAGTACCCACGCGCGTAGTGTTTGAAAATCCGCCCCTTAGATCTCTTTCCTGGGTGGTAACTCCTAAGACAGAACCTAACATTGTGTAACTAAAGCAAGGGTTATTTTTCCATTTATGCATAACTTTGCATTTGTCCACATTTAATTTCATCTGCCATTTAGAAGCCCAAACTTCCAGTCTTGCAAGGGCCTTCTGCAATTTATCACAATCTGCTTGAGATTTAACTACTCTGCATAATTTTGTGTCATCCGCAAATCTGATCACCTCATACCTCTTTCAAGATCATTTATAAATATATTAAGAAGCACAGGTTCAAGCACAGATCCCTGAGACACTCCACTGTTTACCTTTTTCCACTGTGAAAACAGACCATTTAATCCTACTCTTTGTTTTCTGTATTTTAACCAGCTTACAATCCACAAAAAGATATCACCTCCTATCCATTGACTTTTTAGTTTTCTTAGAAGCCGCTCATAAGGACTTTGTCAAATGCCTTCTGAAAATCCAAATACACCACATCTACTGGTTCACCTTTGTCTAAGTTTATTCACCCTTTCAAAAAAATGCAGATTTGTGAGGCAAGTCTATAAATCCAAATTGTCTGTATCCCATCAAACCATGTCTATTTAAATGTTTTGTGATTTTATTCTTTATAACAGTTTCTAAGATTTTTCCCAGCACTGAAGTCAGACTCACCTATCTATAGTTTCCTAGATCACCCCTGGATCCCTTTTTAAATATAGGGGTTTGGCTATCTTCCTTTCTTTAGGTACATCAAATGATTTTAATGATAAATTACAAATTAATTGAAATAGTTCTGAAATTTCATTTTTCAGTTTTTTTCAGATCCCAGGGTTTACCATCCGGTCCAGGTGATTTACTACTCTTCAGTTGGTCAATCAGGTATGCCACATCTTATAGGTTCACCATGATTTGGTTCAGTTGATCTGAATCATCAGCCATGAAAACCTCCTGAACGGCTATCTCTCCAACATCTTCTTCAGTAAACACTGAAGAAAGGCTAAACAGGTTGCAACTCTTCAGCCTGGAAAAGAAATGCTTGAATGGAGATATGATGGAGGCTTTTAAAATTTCGAGTGAGTGGAAACTGGCAAACAAGGAATAGTACTAGAACAAGGGGACACTCCATGATTCTAAAACAAATTGTTGAAATTATTTTTTTTCACTTAGCATACAAATAAACTGTTGAATTTGTTGCCAATGTATGTGGTCAAAGAAATCAGCATAGCTGGGTTTTAAAAAGGGTTTACACACGTTCTGGGAGGAAATGTCCCTAAACCATTATTATCCATGTAAACTTGGGAAAAACCATGGTTATGAGCAAGAATGATTGGATCTATTGTGACCTGGATCAGTCTCTGTCAGAGAAAGGATACAGTGCTTGATGGACTTTTGGTGTAACCTAGCATGACATTTCTTATGTTTCTTATGTAAAGTCAGGGAGAACAAAACATAATGCAGGATGGCGTTCAATCTGGCTAGTGTGTGGTCACTGGACAGAGACTTTGCAGCTGTTAAAATAAATCTCTCTCTGTGCAATCTGCAGTGCATAAATGGACTCACTGCACATGGAGAGAGACTCACTGTCTCTTGCTTTTTCTTGTTCAATGATATAGCACAACACAGTATCTCTAACACTGAAATGACAGAAAATTCACACAGAGACACGGTCTGACAAGACAAAATAGCACAGCCCACGTTACTTTTCAGTTATTCTTCCTTTCATTTCTAAATCTTTAGCTATTTTTTTTTTTTTTTGCCTTAGAGAGCTTCTGAAACGCAACCTCTGTCTCAGATACATCAGAGAAATGAGCTGCAATCATGGCTGCTCAAAAGTTGTTCAGTTTCAGTTTGGAAAAAAAATGAGAAACTCAGTGTTGATTCATTTAGTACCAGTTTAGGATAGGTTGATTTAAAAAAAAAAAAAATGCTATACCTTGATTGGTGTCCTGCCCCTTCCTATCCTAGCACTGGTCAGTTAAGGCTTCAGTGAGTTGCCTTGGGTAGAAAAAAAAATAATCCTGCAGTTTTCTTGCCCCATAGACTTGAACGGGATCTGAAAAAAATGTTCATTACTTTCAGGTACATTATTCATTTGTTTTCTTTCCAATAATACAAAATGAAAATGTCCTGATTCGGTTTGGATTGTCCATTCGTTTCAAACCAATGCACATCCCTAGTGACAGGAGTTGCATGGATATTTGACTGAAAGTAATAAATAAATTGTGCTAGTTGGCAAAGGTTCAAGTCTACAAAGGTATCTGAAAGTGGTTTACGCTTCTTTGCCAAGATAAGCAGTACCTCTGAGCCTTGGTGTTTGTTTTTTTTTTTTTTTTTTTTTTTTTTTTAACTTAGGGTATTCTTTTATTTGACAAACTTGGCAAATATGTTTTGGCTGTACAATTTTCTAAGCCTCGGTTTTGGGTGAACTGAATCCATGATCTTAAGTGCTGTATAACGTTTCATTAAAGCAGGCCTGAGTTTTTTTTATTACTGTGAGGGCAAACCCACTCTCTGTCCACTAATAACTAGTATGAGTCAAGTAGTTAAGCTTCTAAAAGAAAATCACTGCCTATCAGATGCACAGGCAGATACCTTCCTCCTCTGTCTCTAGTTTCCTCTGTTTTACAGTGCCAGAATTTTGGCAGACTGAATAGTAATAAACCATAACTGCTATAAACTCCTGCATAACTGCATGAAAATAAAAGATACCACTGCTCAAAATTACTCATTTGTTTTTATGTGCCACTTGATTTATCACATACTGGTAAGAACCAACTTATTATCTTAAATCCATATACAAGGACATTTTCCTTCATAGGAATAAATGGGAATCAAGGGAATATGAAAGTTTTGCATCAAAGCAATACAATTTTGTGCTCCATTTACACATAACATAATACTTGGTTAGCGGTTTCTGATTACCGTACATCTAAAAACATAACTGGTATTTGTGGTTCTATGTTACTTATCATTTACAGTGAAATTAATGTCACAGAAACTGAAAACCAGCTTACTGAAAACAGATATCCTATTCTCAGAAACTGCTGGATTGTGGGGCACTTTAGTCTTTGAAAAAACTAACTTATAGGTCAATTTTCAGTCAAGGCTGAACGATTCATCCATGTGGACAAATTTGGGCTGCCGTATTTTAGGGGAACTTTTCAGCCAAACCCGGGTGGCTAGATTGTCAAAATTTGTCCATCTAGAATTTGGACTTGTCCAGTTCAACCCTCTTCCTAAGCTGCAATCCTTTCCTTTCCCTTCCTGTCGTGATTCTCCCCTGAGCTTAAGCAACACTCCTTGGTGTCATTTCCTCCCTCCCAACCCATGTTACAAATAATCCTCTGGACACCCCCCCCCCCTCTTAAGACGACCTTATGTACCGCCGCCCGTCTGCCCCCAAACTCACCTCCATCTTCCAGATGCTCTTCCTGTTTGTGGGCAAGAGGGATGCGATCTCCCTCCTGCTGGCCACACTGACCTGAAATGACCTGGTTTTCACCTTGCCAGGGGGCTCCTTTGTTACCCCAGTTTAGATGTCGGTGGATTTCTATTTTAATCCCAAGAAAATGCATATGTTTGTGCTAAACTGTACCCCACCCAAAAAAAAAAGTGTGAAAGTCTATTTGCATACGAATATCCAATGATTACTCTGGCAGTCTGGTTCATGAAACCTCACAAAGGAATATTATTTATTTGGATATAGCTTATGCCTTTTCATTGATAGTGCAAGGGGAGTTACATTGTAGATGTTTCCCTGTTCCCAGAGGGCTTACAATCTAAGGGCCTCATTTTCCAATATTGCATTAAGGGGCGTTTCCCATGCAAATGAGGCTTTTTTCGTGCAGTGGGGAAACTTCGCGTGCTGTGATGTTTTCGCAAATATCTTCGCGGTGCACGATAAACAACCAAAGAATCATTGCACTGCGCAAACAGCCTATTTCATGAAAGGTTTATCGCAGTTCACGAGAGAGAGAGAGAGAGTGAGAGAGAGAGAGACTTGCTATAATGTCTACTTCCTAGACAGGTATTTGTATCCCTCTGGGAGGCCCACCTAGTAACTCGAGGTGGGGATAGGTATGAGTGTAGGGGGTTGGGGCCACTTTCACATTCAACATGAGACGTACAAACAGAACAGTGGTCTCTTGTGAAGATTTGATGGCCTTCGGAGTAAGGAAACTCACTCCAAGATGAGATTTGGGCAATGTTCTCTCCACCTAACTTGATGGACACTCTACCTGGGCAACAAGCTAGGTGGAGAGAACATTGTCTAAATCTCATCTTGGAGTGAGCAAATGGCGATAAACCCTTTCCGCATGGTCACGGCCGCTATCGCATCGCCTAACGCATGCCTAAAGGTGTAGTTAAAAATCTGCGTTATGGCTGTGCGATACTCTTCGCAGAGAGGCTAACCCAGCCCATTCTCCGCCCATTTTTGGAATTTGCATCGCACCATATGATATGGTGCGATCGCATGCGGTAAACACGTTTTCACATGCATTAAAGGCCTATCGCATGCAAAAACGAGGCTTTTCGCATGCGATAAGCCCTTAACGCATGCGAAGACGCCTTACCGCATTTTGAAAAATGACCCCCTAAGTGCCCTATTCACTAAGCATTTTTCCTATAGACACAAAATGGGAGAACACTTTTCGTAAGGAGGCCCCTAAATTTGTAGCTGAGACAATGAAAGAGGAGCAGCAGCAGGCTTTAAACCCTGGCTTCCCTGGTTATCAGTCTGCTGCTCTAATTACCCGGCTACTCCCCCACAATTACTATTAACCAGTTCCTTCCTGTGAGTTCTTTTTCACTCAACGCACAATTAAACTCTGGAATTTGTTGCCAGAGGATGTGGTTAGTGCAGTTAGTGTAGCTGTGTTTAAAAAAGGATTGGATAAGTTCTTGGAGGAGAAGTCCATTATCTGCTATTAATTAAGTTGACTTAGAAAATAGCCACTTCTATTATTAGCAACGGCAACATGGAATAGACTTAATTTTTGGGTACTTGCCAAGTTCTTATGGCCTGGATTGGCCACTGTTGGAAACGGGATGCTGGGCTTGATGGACCCTTGGTCTGACCCAGTATGGCATGTTCTTATGTGCTGAATTACCTTAGAGATAATGGGATTTTCCTACTGGAGTAAGTTTGTACTCTGTTCCGTGTTAATTATTGGGGTACAAAGTAAACCCAGCCATGATTCATTCATTGAACCTGATTTCCATCTCCTCATCTCTAGATAAATCACTATTTTCCATTCTCCCAGATACATTTCTGTTCCTCACCAGAACCCAAATTATTATTTTTCTCTTTGCAGATCCCAACTGGTTTCACTCGAGGCTCGCTACCTTAATGCCTTTTAGTGCATCTCACATTCATGGGGTGGGGGGAGGGTAACGCCACTAAAACACATTGGGGCCAATGCAAACAGTGTGCTCAGCCCAGCGCACTGTTTAACCTGCAGGGACGCGGGTTGTCTACTGCTTTTCTGTACATCTTCCGACTTAATATTATGGTGAAATTAAATCGGAGGTGGACGCAGGTTGCGTACTGCTTTTCTGTACATCCTCCGACTTAATATCGTGGCAATATTAAGTCAGAGGAACGAAAGATTAAAAAAATATATATTTTTTGAAGTGCTCTTAGTCAGATTCAGGAAATGGATGCTTAGTTAACCAGCATCCGTTTTCCGAACCCGTGGCTGTGTGCTGATTAGAAAAACAGACACCGATAAATTCAGCATCCGTTTTCTTAACCTGTGCACAGCTGCAGACAGCCAGCCTCTCCTGCGCGCAGGCTGTCATGGAGATGCTAGGGGCACGCAATCGACCCTAGCGCCTCCTTGACAGCGCAACCCCTAATTAAAATATTGCATGGCGCCCCCAGGAAAGGTGCCTGGAGGCGCATTAGGAAAGTGGGTGCTTAACACTCAGCGCCCACGTTCAGTGCATTTTTTTTTTTTTTTTTTGCATTGGCCTCATTGAAAAGGTGTATTAAAGGACATTTTTTGTGCTTTTTAATAAATTAACTCCATAGTTCGGAACTATGTGGGCTACTTGAAAATTGCCCCAGAATGAAAGAGTAGCAATCAGATAATGAAACGCTTATTGCCTTGTTTCATAAAACCACCATCAACTTAATGACAGGTTTAAAAAAAAAAAAAGGAAGTACTTCTGTGTGCTAAAAGGACTATTAATAGGACTTAAAAGATTTCAGAGAGTCCCTACTTCATCTGTCTCCTCCGTATGCCCAAGAAAGGTCAGCCAGGTACAATGCCATCCTATCCTCAGTCAGGATTTTATATAGACACTTTATTTTTGTATTAGTGTGAGGGTTCTCCGCTCACTGCAGCCCTCTATAGCATCGCAATCTATTTTTCCAAGCAAGGCATACAATGTCAGTAGGCTATATAAATAACACAATAACAGGGGGATCACGACTCCAAGCCAAGGTCTGTGAGCTAAGGGAGCAGCTGCTCAAGCTGAGTTTCTTTGTTTCACCACTCTGCATTTTCTACTTCAAACACTCAACGCTTCTGCTCGGTTTACTCAACTTACAATAAATGTATCTAATTTCAAGAATCAGTTTTTAAGGACCCTGTGCTGCCACCACAGGGAAGATTCCTTTCCATGCAGTGAAATAATTGATCACGCCTCAGTTTTGCCATCAACACATTTTCCAAATTTTGTGTTTATTAATTTTTTTCTGATTCCAAAGGACATGATGCGATCAACGCAATCAGGGCACGGGCTTCATAGAGGACACATTCAGTTCAATAGTCAAGTTAACTATTTTACCTATTCAGAAGATGTATTAGCTCTAGATCAGAAGACATCCTGAGATGGGAGGGAGCTCCCCTTCACTCTGACTCTCTGGGCACAGGAACCAACTTTGGAAAACAATTGGGGCTGCTGAACTCAACACAATCTGCAGCTCTCCTCCCCCACCCCCCTGCCCAAAAAAAAGCCAAAACAGAACATAGTGGATGGTGACTGTGATTGACCCAGCCAACATTAAAATGCCCGGATAGGAGAAGGTAAAATGGACTCGAGGAAGGCTCGTGTAGCCAAAGCAAAAGCTGGGAAAGCACTCAAAATCTTAATCGATCCTCTCCCCGATCCCAGCTCATCCCCCACCAATCTCCTCTCCTCCTCACAGCACATCCGCACTATGGTCTCTCTCCCCCCCCCCATCCTTGTCTGTCTCCAATCCACACTCTCTCAACCTCCCCCCCCCCCGTTTCTCAATTCTTCTAATATGTTTTTCTCTTCTCCCCCTCCCTCTGCATTTGTTAAATTCTCCCCCTCCTTCATGGGCATATTTTGACATTACTTATGGAGCAGGGAGTTTATTATACCCCCCACCCCCCAGCCTGCTCCACTCCCTTTACCCCCTTACCCTGCTCAGTTCCCCATTTCTCCTTGACCTGCTCTTGCCGTTCCCTCATCCTCACTCTCGTTTCAGCTTCCCATCTCTCCTCTTCCCAGCGGGTTCCTCATCACACCTCCTTAACCAGTGCCCCTCCTGTACATCTATCCCTTCACTACTCCCTATCCCTCATCAGCATTTTAGGCTTACCTGTCATTGGTAAGCTCAGCTCAGCTCTTGTTATTCCCACCTTTCTGCAGGCTTGGATCACTTGCCAGTTCTGTCCTCCCTGAGCCTAGTAGGCATTATCTTTTCCAGGAAGTGCTCCTCCATCCCTGTCCTCTGGAGCTCTTTCCCCAGCACTCACAGCACTCACAGGAAGTGCTCCTCCATCCCTGTCCTCTGCAGGTCTTTCCCCAGCACTCACAGCACTCACAGGAAGTGCTCCTCCATCCCTGTCCTCTGCAGGTCTTTCCCCAGCACTCACAGCACTCACAGGAAGTGCTCCTCCATCCCTGTCCTCTGCAGCTCTTTCCCCAGCACTCACAGCACTCACAGGAAGTGCTCCTCCATCCCTGCCCTCTGCAGCTCTTTCCCCAGCACTCACAGCACTCACAGGAAGTGCTCCTCCATCCCTGTCCTCTGCAGCTCTTTCCCCAGCACTCACAGCACTCACAGGAAGTGCTCCTCCATCCCTGCCCTCTGCAGCTCTTTCCCCAGTGTAACCGTCTCTTTTTAGTCAGTAAGGAGGCCCAGACAACTGATCCGTAAAGAAAAAACTTTTATTGCCAGCAAGATGCAGCTAAGACAACGGCTTAGTACAACTGCATGCCACGCCCCCTTTGCAGCAAACCTTTATACACTTTACAGCTCTTATCTTTCACACATGCGTTCTGGTTTTGCTGAACAAACAATTTACAAACTGCTGAATAAGCAAAAGCTAGCGTGGTCTTCAGGAGGTGTAGCTTATTATCAGACTATTGTTTCGTCATTTTATTGACAGGTTAGACATTTGCAGCGGCGTTCGTATTAATACAATACAAATTATAATTCCAAAATGGAGTTACGTTTCACTAAATGTTAGTGCGTGAGTACGTCAGTACGTTACTACGTATTAGGTTCCGTTTGCGTTGCAAATGTTAGTGAATCAAGATGGCTGTGCGTTTCACTGCGGGGATGATGAGACGAGAAGCGTCTTCGCGGTGCAGTCTTCGAGGGTTCATGGAAACGAACTCCTTCATTCCCCCCTTTGATACTTCAACGTTGTTGAAAGGTAGAAGTATCATTAATAGTTGTTGAGTAACTGAAACGAGAAGCAAAAATTAATACATAATAGGTGTAAGGTGGACCCTAAGAGGTTGCCAGGTCGTTGGTTTCTTCACGGGTTTGAGACGGATGGACCCTATTGGTGTCACCCCCCTTTGTAGCCCGGCTTACCCTAGCAACCATGTGGTCCAGTGGGATCAGTTACAGTTTAGTGTCAAAATAATCATTTTCGTCATCAGAATCAAATGTGACATCAGAATCGGATGATTCTTCAGAAGTAGGGAAGGAGGAGATAGACACATACTTTTTGATCATCATGACATGAGCAGCTGCTCTGCGATCAGCTATGGTTTCAATCATGGATCGTAGATTTCTGAAAATGAGAGGTAAACAAAGAGGGAATAAAATGCAAGATAAAATAAAAAACAGCAGAGGGATAAGAATATCTTTCAGTCCTGGAATTGAAGTAAGCCAATTTGGTAAGGACCCCGTCCAGTCAAGGACACCGGTCCATGTCTGAACAGGAACATGGGCCAGACGGATCATCCGATCAGTGATCTCTTCGATGACTTTACTCTTATCATCAATCTGTAAACAACAATTAGAGAGATTAAATTTCCCACACACACCTCCTTCTTGAGCTAGGAGGTAGTCTAAAGCCAAACGGTTTTGGTATACAGCTGTGATGATTTTGGTGTTCTGCTTAGCAAGGATATTGAGAGCCAGTGCCGAATCATTGGTCAGGAGTTCCAACACTGCTTGCAGTCGGATGATGCGGTTTAACATATAAATTGGAGTTCTATATCCATAAGAACCATCCTCAGCCCAAGTAGCAGGGCCATAATATTGTACAATTCGTTCAGGAGGCCACTCCTGATCTGACCAATCTCCAATAGAAACTTTTGTAGCTCTACGACGTTTACTTGGCTTTATAGGACTGTAGACAGGCACACCTAGGGTTTCTCCAGCGGTGATTGGTAAGAGGAAAAAACTTGGCCGAATGGTGGCCAAGAAACAGGTGCCGTACCAGTTGAGTGGTAACTGCTCATAAGCTCTTCGGCCACAAACAAAGTAGTATCCATCTGGAGCAGCGAAGAGAGTGGTGGGCACCCCAGCGGCAGTCCATGTTTTGTTTAAGGTTGATTCAGTCCACAGGGTCGTGGGCATAGTCAAATTCTCCGTTTGCCACCAAGTGAGTTTGGTTAAGTTGGCAGTGAGGACCCCTGTACATGGTGAATTGCCAACAGAAGTGGTATAGATTCGGGAATGTTGTCGTGATATACATTGTCTGCCAATAACATCTGTTTGGAGAGCCCACTCGTATGGATGCGTCTTTCGTTTGTAAGATATAGTTGTGTTTAAGTGGTCGAGGTCGGTTTGGAAGACCTCCTTGGCTTCCCACGGCCATTGCTCTCCTGTGTGTGTGCCTCCGCAGACAAAACAATTCTTAACTTCGAGAGAGAGAGCTATGTTCTCCGCCAGATTCACAAACATATTCTTCGCTTGATTTGAAAAGGTATGCTTCTTCAATTCTTCTGATGCGTGGGATATTTCATCAAAGAAGGATTGGTAACCAACCACAGTGGTCTGATGAATAACTGGTCGAGGCTTGTCTCTACGCTGGGTGATCGTGATGTAAGTCATTGGGTCTTTTCCAGTTCCGTCGATGCCAAATCCCCAAGTATCTTGCCAGGGGGAACCTTCACCTCGTATGGGCCATTGTATGGACACAATATTACCAGTTCCTGCCGTCAATCTGCCAATGCCGTGGCAACCATGATAGCCTCCTCCTGTGTAGTCACACACTAGAGCCCAACTCGACAAAATCAGGTCTCCCTGACACGGTATCCAACCGGATGGATTGGCGGCTCGGTTGTACGGGCAAAGGTACTTGTGGTTATGAACATAGGAGTTTTTCCAGGCTTGAGACCCGCAATGAAGTGCATTCGGATGTTTATCAATTGCTTCGCATGCGTCAAAGGTGATGGTAACGCTTGACCCACTTCCCATGAGAATTTTAGTTGAGTTGATGTAATATAGGATTCCCTTGCCTTCGGGAATTATAGTGGAAGTATAGCTCTTTGGCAATCCAGCAGTTAGGGTGATGTTGTAGTACTTTGGAGTTGTTGGCGTGTGACAAATGACTTTGTCACCCTCTAGACACCGGTGAAAAGACTGATATCCTTGAGTAGTATTTAGAGCGCATGCAGGTTGCGTTGCACAGGAAGTGGGTGGCTGAGATTGGTGTATGATGGTAGAGACAACCTGGAATCCATCTGGAGTTGTGGTACGGATTAATTTGATGCATTCTGAGCAATTTTTGCTTAGTGGTAAAATAAGTGAAGTAGTTGAGGAGCAGGAGATCAGTAGAATAACTTGTAGAAGACTGTATCTCATGGCAGGAGAGATTTAGTAAACACCTTATGCGTTGCCTTGTTAGTAGTTCAGTTGATTGATTCTGAAAGGAAGAAAAATGTATAGGTTAGTACCGTTGTGGCAAAGTACTAGAGTCAAAGTCATTTACCCTGGATTAATTTGCTGTCTGTAGTGGGTGAACTTTAACTTGTTGTCCCCTATCCTGGAGACCTGCCACCTGGAGGCAGCAGGTTTCAAGCAGGTCCAGTGAATCCACGAAGGGCATCCAGAGACCTTGACAGCAGTAGGAGTAGTTAATAGCACTGTGTATGGACCCTTCCATCGTGGTTTGAGGAAATCTGATTCATCCCAGTCCTTCATCCATACAGAATCTCCAATTTGAAATGGATGGGTCGGAGTTAGCAAGACAATCGGTTCAATGTCACAGGTGTAAGTCTGGATGGCAATGACTGTGTTATATAGCCCTTTGAGCTGGTTGTTAAGGGACAATTCCCCTTGTATCTGTAGTGATTCAGGAAAAGAAGGTAGAGGTGGAGGTCTTGCATACATCATTTCATATGGGGTAAGACCGGACCTTCTTGGACTACACCGTATATGCAGCAAGGCTAAGGGTAGGATATCTGGCCATTTGATCTTTGTCTCTTGGCATAGTTTAGCTATCTGATTTTTCAAAGTTCTATTAGCTCGTTCAACGGCTCCACTACTTTGTGGTCGCCATGCGCAGTGCAGATGCCATTTGATACCCAGAATTCGACTCAGCTGTTGGATAACTTCACTGGTGAAAGCTGGTCCATTGTCCGAGTTTATCTGCCTTGGTAATCCATAGTGAGGTAAGATTTGGTGAAGTAGCAGAGACACAACTTCTTTAGCAGTCTCAGTTCGTGTCGGTGTGGCTTCGATCCATCCAGTATAGGTACAGACAGCCACCAACATTGCTTTATATCCTTTAGATGGAGTCATGTGAGTAAAGTCGATTTGGCAAACTTGAAATGGTGTTGTCCCTCTTAGAATATGTGATACACTGACTGATAGCATGCTTAGTTAATTGTACGATTTTGTTAATGTAGTACGTTTTTCCCAACAGTTTTATTAATGCATCTCGACCAAGGTGGGTTTTGTTGTGGGCTTCTTTGACAATAGTCCAAGCTAATGCTTCAGGTATCCATATTTTGTTATCTTGCAGTATCCACCAGCCATCACGGTTGTGGAACTTCTCAGACTGTGCCCACTCATTCTCTTCCGTTGAATAGGTAGGAGTTTCTGTTGGGAATTGTAGAAGTGGATAGGTTGTAGCTGAGGTGTATGGTATATGGGCACGGGCTGCTTCTTTCGCTGTTTTGTCTGCCCATTGGTTCCCTTTAGCCACGGGATCTGATTTTCCTGTGTGGGCTTTGCAATGCATAACAGCTACCTTTTGTGGTGCCCACACGGCATCTAGCAATTGATGTATTTCGGATGCATTGGCCAATTGCTTTCCTTCGGCGGTGAGGAATCCTCGCTCTTTGTAGAGGGCTCCATGTACTTGGATGGTGAGGAAAGCATATTTGGAATCTGTATAAATATTCACAGTCTGTCCTTCTGCCAATTGCAGAGCTCGAGTGAGAGCGATTAGTTCAGCTTTCTGTGCTGAGGTCCCGGGAGGTAGGGATTCAGCTTCAATGATGTCATCTTCAGAGACAACAGCATAACCAGCGACCCGAATTCCATCAATGACTTGGCTACTTCCATCAGTAAATAGAGTCCACGCTCCCTGCCAGGGTTGATCCCTCAGGTCGGGTCTACTGGAATGTATTGTAGTCATGACTTCTTCACAATCATGGGCAACTGGTTCAGGTGCCGGCATAAGAGTGGCCGGGTTCAAGTTTTTACTGTCTTGTATTTGAATTTCAGGCGTTTCACATAGCAAAGCTTGGTATTTTACAAGACGTGAGTTAGTCATCCACTTTGGTCCATGCGTTTCTAGCAATCCTTGAATGGTGTGAGGAGTTGTTACGTTCAGAGTTTGACCAAAAGTTAATTTGACTGCTTCTGGAATGAGTAAGCATGCAGCCGCAATGCTTCGAAGACAACCTGGCCATCCTTTTGCAACATTGTCCATTCCTTTTGACAGATATGCAACAGGTCGTTCCCATGAGCCTAGAGTTTGAGTCAATACCCCAATGGCCATTCCTTTCTTTTCATCGACGAATAGATGGAATGTTTTCATTACATCTGGTAACCCTAGAGCAGGGGGTTCAATCAAGGCATCTTTCAGTTGTTGTAAACTTGTCAGTTCTTGGGTTTCCCACTGAAAAGGCTGGGATTCTGCCTCCTTTCCCCGCAACTTGTCGTACAGGGACTGGGCAATGACAGCGTAGTTAGCAATCCACAGTCTACAGTAGCCTGCAGCTCCAAGGAACGCTCGGAGCTCCTTCTTGCAAGTGGGTACAGGTTGACCTCGTATTGAACTGGTACGGGATATTCCAAGACAGCGGGTACCTTCCCGAATTTGGAATCCCAAGTATTCTACTTCCAATTCACAAATTTGCGCCTTCTTTTTACTTGCACGGTATCCTTTTGAGTACAACGTCTTTAACAAGTGGAGTGTGGCTATAGCACATTCGTGATACGTGTCACGAAACAACAGAAGGTCATCCACATATTGTATGACTGGCCCATACGTGACTTGGTACATCTTCAAGTCTTTTGCCAGTTGCTCCCCGAACATCGTGGGTGAGTGCTTAAATCCTTGCGGTAAGCGAGTCCATGTGTACTGCTGCTTGATTCCAGTTTGTGCATTTTCCCATGTGAAGGCAAAGATCTTCTGGCATTCTTCAGCTACTGGAACGGAGAAGAAAGCATCCTTGAGGTCAATGACACTGTACCACTTGGATGTAGGGGAAACTTGAGCCAAGATTGAGTATGGATTGGGTACGAGAGCTACTAGATCTGCTACTTGATTGTTCACTTTCCGTAAATCTTGTACAGGTCGGTAGTCAGAAGAACCGGGTTTCTTTACGGGCAGCAAAGGGGTGTTCCAAGCAGATCGGATTCGCCTGAGAATACCCAAATCATACAGTCTTTGCAGATGTATCTGGATTCCTTGCCTGGCCATATATGGAATGGGGTATTGAGGTTGATTGATCACCTGTGCATTCTGTTTCATCTCGATCCATACTGGGTTGGCGTCGATGGCTACTCCTCCTGGATTTTGCTCGGACCATACTTTGGGCACGCTATCCATTAGCTGTCTTCGTTGTTCGTTCAGAGGAGTATTCACTTCATATCGATGTTGGGTGATTTGTTCGACAACGGGGAGATGTAGCCTCCATTCCTCTTGGAGTGGACAAATGAGAGAGACTGGATTATCGGCAAAGGATGCCTTGATTTCACCGGTGGGTTCAAATTGCAGGGTGGCTCTTAATTTACACAGGAGGTCTCTCCCTATCAGTGGTACTGGGCACCCTGGCACGTAAAGGAATTGATGGGACACTAATTGTCCTCCTACTGTAACCTGCCGTTTCTGGAGGAAGGGAGCGATTAGTGGTTTTCCAGAGGCTCCAACTATGGAGATATTTTTCGACGTAGGTATAGTGATGGCTGTGGTCATCACGGATCTTTGCACTCCCGTGTCTAGCAATCCCTTAAATGTTTCAGCCCCAACTTTTATTTCCACCAGGGGGTCAATGGGAAGTGCTCCCCTGTCTAGCCATGCTTCACTATCTTCGCCGGAAGTTTCGCCCACGGTCATCTGCCATCCTGTTTCCTTAAGTTTGGATGGAGTATCTCCTTCCTGCTTTGCTTGCAGGGACTCCGGACACTCAGCTTTCCAATGTCCTTCTTGTTTACAATATGCACATTGATTGGTTCCCAATGGCATTCTTCCGCCTCTAAGCGATCCTCCTCTATTTGCTCATCCTCTTGGCGGCCCTCTAGAGGGCGATCTGCCCCTTCCTCGGGGTCCGGGATACCCGTGATATTGCTTGGACGGGTTCCCGAAATTAGTTTCTTCCAACGCTGCGGCTAACAAACTGACACTTTCTCTTAACTTTCTAGTTTCTTTCTTTTCCTTCCTGTCTCCATCCGGTTCTCGGTTTACATAGACTTTATCGGCCATGGCTTTTAATTGGCTAATATTCATTCCCTCGAACCCTTCCTGCTTTTGCAACTTCCGGCGAATGTCTGGGTAAGACTGTCCAACGAAGCTCATTACTATAATGGGTTGATACTTGGGGTCCTCTGGATCAAATGGGCTGTATTGGCGATATGTATCCATTAATCGCTCCAAAAAGTTTCCAGGGGACTCGTCTTTTTTCTGCAGCACATCTTGGATTTTGCCCATGTTTACAATTTTCTGCTTTCCTTTCCTTAAGGCTTCAAGAAACGCGGTCTGATAGGCGGTGATTCGTTCCCGCCCTGCCGCGGTCTGGAAATCCCAGTTAGGATCTGCAGTCAGGGCTAAGTCCCTTACTATGTCTTCGTGACGTCCATCTGACCTGGCTCCTAATCGGGCTGCCTCTTCCATGTTTAATTGTATTTGTCGGCGTTCTTCAGTGGTAAAAAGAATGGAGGCTAGATGCCGAATGTCAGCCCAGTTGGGGTTGTGGGCTGCAAAAATGCCCCGTAGAAAGTCTATCATCTGTTCTGGCTTTTCAGCGTATGATGGCCCAAGCTGTTTCCAATTGAAAAGATCGCTAGATGTAAAAGGTATGTAAGTAAATAATTTTATCGTTTGCGTAGTGCGATGTTCGTTTTCTTCAGTCGGGACTACAGGAACTACAGTTGATGTTTCTCTAATTGGTAATTGCAAACTTGCTGCGGCTTGGGTTTTACTGCGAGTTCCGTCGGCCACGGACGGCTCGCTGCCGCTTTCTATCTTCGCGGTTGCCGCTTCAGGTGGTTCTTCATGAGCCGGTGCGACTCTAGGATCAGCTTGCGCATTGGAGGGGGCTTGAGGGTTTGGTGGCGTAGGATATATGAGGGGACAACTAGGGGCATATGGTGGCGGCAAGATAATTTCAGCGTCGGGCACTGCTGCGGACGGCAGGGGTTTAATTTTTTTTTTTCTGGAGTCCGTGAACTCCCTTGCACTACAAATATGGCCGCCGCAGATGACGCATGCTCTTTAGGTTCCAATATGGCCGCCTTTCCCCTTCTCTTCCGGATTGAGGACTTCCTGTCCTCCATCTTGCGTACTTGAGTTATCATTACAAGGGCGGCTCCCTCTACTAGCTTTTTTGCCCACTTCGGAGGATTTTCAATAACTGCAATCCAAGCGGTTATGTACGGTATATCCTCAGGGCAGCCCGGATTCCCCTCTCGTATGACTATTTTCTGGACCCTTGTGGCCGTTTGGAAATTGAAAGTTCCTACTGGAGGCCAATTTACACACAAACTGGGCCACCTATGGGTGCATCGTTGAATCATTCCGGGCTTTGTACATTTATGTCCATCGAACACTTCACTATAGTGTTCCGTCATGACTTTTAATGGAGTCGAGCCGCCCCCTCCCATCAGGATAGAATTCACAGACAAAGAAGGGAAGGGAAGACGGATAGGTAAGGGGTCCGTATCCGTCAGACACAAAGGGTCACAATCGCCCCGACTAGGACGCGGTCAGCCCGGCCTAGAACTGCGAGACCATTCACTCTCTTTCACACAACAAGAAACCTATTCCCACTAGCATATGCTTTACTTATTACTTGTACTTTTTCCTGTTCATGCGCGTGGTCTTCGGAACGGGGTTCCTACTAACACACTGCGTGGGGTGTGATCAAGGTCCCCTCGGTCCGCCGGGGATGGACCGGTTATTTCCTTAGCTAGCTATTCTTTACTTATTTCCATGTACCCATAATACTCGCCTGCAGGGGTCTTCCGATCGTCATGAAAGCCTTCTTCCCGAATCATCAACCCAGAGGTCCCAGCAGAATTTCTGTGGAACGGTCCCCTCAGAAACCTGATCGCTGAACTCAGCGGTGGCCACTCACCAGGTACGTCTGGGGGACTGCTCCGCCACCAAACTACCGGACCTTCTGGAGAGCTAAAATAGCGTCTCCGGGACCTCCTGGCTGGCTCGCCAATGTAACCGTCTCTTTTTAGTCAGTAAGGAGGCCCAGACAACTGATCCGTAAAGAAAAAACTTTTATTGCCAGCAAGATGCAGCTAAGACAACGGCTTAGTACAACTGCATGCCACGCCCCCTTTGCAGCAAACCTTTATACACTTTACAGCTCTTATCTTTCACACATGCGTTCTGGTTTTGCTGAACAAACAATTTACAAACTGCTGAATAAGCAAAAGCTAGCGTGGTCTTCAGGAGGTGTAGCTTATTATCAGACTATTGTTTCGTCATTTTATTGACAGGTTAGACATTTGCAGCGGCGTTCGTATTAATACAATACAAATTATAATTCCAAAATGGAGTTACGTTTCACTAAATGTTAGTGCGTGAGTACGTCAGTACGTTACTACGTATTAGGTTCCGTTTGCGTTGCAAATGTTAGTGAATCAAGATGGCTGTGCGTTTCACTGCGGGGATGATGAGACGAGAAGCGTCTTCGCGGTGCAGTCTTCGAGGGTTCATGGAGACGAACTCCTTCACCAGCACTCACAGGAAGTGCTCCTCCATCCCTGTCCTCTGCAGCTCTTTCCCCAGCACTCACAGCACTCACAGGAAGTGCTCCTCCATCCCTGACCTCTGGAGCTCTTTCCCCAGCACTCACAGCACTCACAGGAAGTGCTCCTCCATCCCTATCCTCTGGAGCTCTTTCCCCAGCACTCACAGGAAGTGCTCCTCCATCCCTATCCTCTGGAGCTCTTTCCCCAGCACTCACAGCACTCACAGGAAGTGCTCCTCCATCCCTATCCTCTGGAGCTCTTTCCCCAGCACTCACAGATTCGGAGCCAGCGTCAGTCCCGTGCCTACGGAGTTCACATAAGACACTTCACCACCTGCATGCATCTAAATTCTGGAAGCTCAGCACTCAGCACCGCTGCAGCTCCAGAGTTCTTCTTGCCCCCAGCTTGGAAACCCCAGAGATAACTATCTCTTGTAACATGTAAGAAGGGAAGGATTTTTGTGTTAGCAAGAGGGAAAGTGTTCCCCTCCATTCCCCCCTCAGTTCAAGCCCTTACCACCACAGCCTATCTTGATATCAGAGCTGCCAAAGGGGAGCAATATTGAATTGGGATTTTCATCCCATGGAAGAGCACACCACTCCAACCCCGTCCCCCTCCTTTTACACACCCTTCCAGCAAAATAACTTATTTACCTCAGGAACTGCAGAACTGCAAGAAAAGGGCAGATATCACCTGCTACCATACATCTCAGCTAGCTCAGAAATCTTCACCAAGCTTAAACAATTTCCAACCCTTGTGTCTGTAGTTTGAATCTGCCTCTCTCTCTCGCTTTCTGCTTGCTCTTGGCTCTGTCTTAGTTTCCTCTCACCTTCCTCAAGCCTTTTCTGGTCTTCCTCTCACTTCTTTATTGGTTTTTTTTTTTTTTCCTCCATGTGTATATCTTTCTATCCACTGGCTGTCTCTCCACAGCTCATCTTCTTACACCACCTAGTCTCACCCTCTCCTGCCACTTCCATCCTTTTTTTTCACCAATTTCATGCCTCCATTATGATCCCTTCTCTTCTCACAACCATTCTCTTAATTTACTGCCCCTATCAGCACCTCCTCTGTCCAACACAGCTCATTTCCCATTCCTTTCCCTTCTCTCTCTCCCTCTTAAGATCTCTTCACCTAACCCCTCACTCCAGCTCCTCTTCTTATCACAACCTATGTCCTTTCTGTTCTCTCTCTCAGCTAAAAATCCCTTCCCCCAGTTACTTTTCATTTCTCATAGCCCATGCCCCCTCTTTCAGGCCCTCTTTCATCTCTCTCAGCTCCTCTTACCCTCCCAGCCTATGTCTACTCTCCTCTTATCCCAGTCAGAATTGCTTTTTTCAGTTCCTCCCCGAGACCCTCCCAGCAGTATTCTCTCTCCCAGCCAGCATCCCCTCTTACAGCAATCTTTCCATCTCCCATTAACCTCTCCTCTCCTCCTCTCCCCATCTCCCAGCAGTTCTCCCAGCCCCTCTCTCACCCCCCTCATATCTCCTCTGTCATTCTCCCAGTCCCCTTTTCTCTTTCTCAGTGCTTCTGAAGTCAGCAGCCTTTCCCATCTCCACTGCACCTCTGGGCAGAGCAAAGGCAGAAGCATGTCTGATCTGTCCTACACTGCTGTTTCTCTGTGGTCCCCCGCAGCCTATTGGTCAGATATTCCACAGCCATCCAATAGGAAGCAGGTGGAGGCAGGAGCAGTAACAGAGGAGGCATAAGTGCTTCCAGCTTGCCCTCCCTTGTGGCTCTGCAGCTTGGAGCTCTTAGCTTCCGATTCACAGGAATGCATGAGACAATATAAGAGGCACTCAAGCACCTCAGCTCCCACAGAGCTGGAACCTATGCCTCTAGATAACCTTGAACAAGTCATTCCTAGAACATACACCTTTATGATTCTGATAGGGATGTGAATCGTTTTTTGACAATTTAAAATATTGTCCGATATATTTTAAATCGTCAAAAATCTTTAGGGCCACGATACAATACCAATTCCCCCGATTTATCGTCAAAAAATCGTAAATCGGGGGAAGGGGGAGGGCAGGAAAACCGGCACACTAAAACCCCCTAAAACCCACCCCCGACCCTTTAAATTAAATCCCCCACCCTCCCGAACCCCCCCCCCAAATGCCTTAAATTACCTGGGGGTCCAGCGGCGGTCCGGAACGGCAGCGGTCCGGAACGGCCTCCTGCAATTGAATTGTGTTGTCTTCAGCCGGCAGGAGATCGACTGCAGGAGGTCGTTCAGCGGGGGTTCCGGACCGCCGCTGAATGACCTGCAGTCGATCTGCCGGCGCCATTTTCCGTACGGAAAACGATTCGCGGCAGGAGATCGTTTTCCGGACCCCCGCTGGACCCCCAGGGACTTTTGGCCAGCTTGGGGGGGCCTCCTGACCCCCACAAGACTTGCCAAAAGTCCAGCGGGGGTCCGGAACGACCTCCTGCAGTCGAATCGTGTTGGTCTATGGCCGCCGCCATTTTGCGCCGCCATTTTGAAAAATGGCGCCGGCTGAAGACAACACAATTCAATTGCAGGAGGCCGTTCCAGATCGCTGCCGTTCCGGACCGCCGCTGGACCCCCAGGTAATTTAAGGCATTTGGGGGGGGTTCGGGAGGGTGGGGGATTTAATTTAAAGGGTCGGGGGTGGGTTTTAGGGGGTTTTAGTGTGCCGGCTCACGATTTTCACGATTTTCACGATATTTCAAACACCCAAACGGCAACAATACGATTCCCTCCCCCTCCCAGCCGAAATCGATCGTTAAGACGATCGAGGACACGATTCACATCTGTAGATTCTGAAGCCTTAAATTGGATTGCTTTTTTAAACACCAAGCAATCTCTTTCCCTCCCTCTCTCCTACCCCACCAGGCTAACCAGCTAATAATTTGCTTCGGTAAATCTTCACCAGCACAAAATTTACCGGGATATAAAGTGGTGGTGCTGGGCATGTTCCTAAGGCACAGTTTCACTTTCTTTGGCTGGCACTGATATTCAATTGGCCAGATAAGTTTCCTATAGTTACATGGATAGCGTACATAAAAAAAAATGAGTGATTTATATGAACCAACTCAGCTGATTTCATCTTTTAGCTCTAGGCCTGTTGATGCCACCCTATTGTTTCTTCGTCCCTTCCTCCTCCATCCATTTCTCTCGGTGGCTGAGATTGTATCTGCTAGATATGTTTGGTCTAATCACAGCTAAATCTTTGTTCTGTTTAATTTTTTTTCTTTTCCTGGATTTTTTTTTTTTTTTTTGCTTTGCATCCCTCTTTCTTTCTGGACTGGAATGCACTGGGATCTTTTGGTTTTCCTTCATAATGTATTTGTACACTTTTGCATTCCATTGTTGATTTCTAGCAAGATTCATTTCTTGGCAAATTGTTAAAAGCTTATAAATGAAGAATTTTTAAAAAGTAGTGGGCCAGAGGCACCCTGGATCCCTCCTCCCTCTACCATTGCTTGACCATTGATCAAGCACTGGATATTATTACTAGGGGTAGAAACAATTTCAGGGCATTTTTAGACAGTTTATTCAGTCACCAGAAAATACCTGTCATCTCTATGCATATGCTAATAAGCTGCATGCCATGCTTAAACAAAACAGTTTCAAGTGTATGATGGGTAGCTTCAACTTGAAGAGCTGTCAATGCAGTCTGGCAGATTTCCCCATTTTTAGCTAAATATTTTGAGGAAGCCTGGAAAGATGAGGCAAGAGATAGAAAAGAAAAGACAACATTTCTAGTCCTCCTTTCAAAACTGTGTTTGGTTTACTGGAAAGCAGCATTCAGTGCAGGGTTATGGGAAACAAATTGCAGTCAGGCGGAGAGAAGGAGATGGTGTGGGAGGAAGTAGTAATCAAGGAAAGAAGAGGTGAAGAATGAAGCATCAGTTGGAAGAAAGAGAAGTTGCAGGACAATGAGATAGTAGTGGTGGGAGAGGAGTACCAGGTATAGAGGTCTGGGGCATAATTGTGGAGACCTAGAACATGAAATGAGTGGGAGTGAGGCAGTCGTGAACAAGAACAGCAACCATCTGGAGCAGCGGTAGATCAGTAGGAATTTACTATAATTCACTGCAGAAGGCAAATTCAATGGTACGTGCTGTGACCATAGAATTACATTAAACCAAAGGTCTTGTACATATATGTAATTTGTTATACAGTGCTTTGGTTTTGAGCACTGAAAAAAATGTAAAAAATAAGAAGATTTTTTCATAATAGAAAACCAATAATCCTACTATTGGGGCTAATATTTCCTCACCATGTATGCTTGTACTCAACATTCAAAACAAATGAGGAATACCAAATTTCTCACTCAATTTTCAAACATTTTTCATAACACAGGGAATTAGTATCAGAATGTTTTGTGCTCAATCCTTTAGGCTCTTGCCCTTACAGGGCTGCAACCATATTCATAGTAAGAACAGTACTTAGTTGTTAACCTCATTTACCAATTCCCATTAGACCATAATTTGTATTTATTATTATTTTAAAACTACTCATTAATTTACTAAATCACTTATCTTTTAAAAATGCTCCGTGAAAACTTCAAATACTTCCGTCACCTCCTCTCGTGACTCAAAGCCCGATGTGCTCATTAACACTCCTTCAGTGTGTCTGTTTTTGTGGCTATTAAAAACCTTTCAACCTCCCAACATTGCAATGTTTCGGCGGCTCATCTCGCCTGCTTCAGGGGATTCTTCCTAACAATGAAAAAACAACACGCACACAATCACACTATTCCCTTTCAAAAGATTTTTTTATTTTACAAATTTACCTGGCATTTTAGCAAAACTGGAGTCACTCATTTAGTTGGCCGCTCACAGCTCCACCCTGCAGCTCAAAGTATTTCTTCCGGACTTCCTGATATTTAAACAACCCACCTATCTAAAACTCTCACCAATCAAAGCGCTCACCTAACCTCTCAGCCAATCAGATCCCTTACTGCATGAAGACCGACCAGTCAACCTCTTTGTTCAGGCCGGCTGGATACGTAGTTTGCAGATTAAAAATCCATTTCTGTTCTTTCTGCATTAGTTTTAAATTTAGATTGCCTCCACGCTCATCCGCCTTTAATTAAAACTTCTAACACTGTGCATTTCATATTGTTAAATACATGGCCCTTCTCCAGACAATGTTGTACCATCGGGGCTTCTTGCCTCATACGTTTCAATGCATTTCTGTGCTCTATAAGCCAAGTTTTCAAACTTCTCACAGTTTTACCGATGTACACTAACTCGCATGGACACCAAATTGCGTACACCACCACTTGGGTAGTACAAGTTGATCTTACTTTAGGTTTATAAAATTGTAACTTCAATATTGGAATATCAATATTTGAATGTGCATTCTCACACCCAGTACAAGCATTGCATGGAAAATGACCTACTACCTCAATGATCTTTTCCTGTGGTTTTTTAAACATCAAATGAATTACTAAATCCTTGGTATTACTTCCTCTTTTAAATGCCAGCCATGGGCGCTCTGCAAATGCTTGATGTACTTGCAAAATATGCCAATGTTTTTTGATACTGGTTACCACCTTCCCTATACCCACTGAGTGTGGTAGAACGCAACTGAGTTTGTTCTTTTTCACTCTTGGCTGGGGGGTTAACAACAAGTCCCTGTTGTTCCATTGGGCCCGTTTCATCGCTCGCCGGACCACCTTTTCAGGATAGCCCTACTCAAAAACTTTTCACTCATCTCTTTTGTGCGTTTCTTTAATTCATCTATGGTCGAACCTAACCTCCTTAGCCTTAGAAAATGTCCAAAAGGTATACTATGAATTAACTGTTGAGGATGATGGCTCAAATACTCCAACAAGGTATTTCTATCCGTCGGCTTTTTGTATATTGGAAATAGGATGCTGGGCTTGGACCCTTGGTCTGACATAGTATGGCAATTTCTTATGTTCTTATAATTTGTCTATAGAGCCAGTAATTTATATAATGATATTAAGGGCCTGATTCATTCTCTTAGATTTAAAATTGGGGGTGGGATGGTAGCTTTAATGAATCAAGCCTGAGGCAGATCTATTTCTCATTTCAAAAGCAATGTATTTGAAATGAGAATTTTATTAATATGGTTTTACCTTTCTTCCCTGACCCGATGAAGGGAACATAACTTTCAAAAGCTAGTTACAAATGTATTGTTGGTTCAATAAAAAGGTATCACCTACAGTGTTTTTGTTGTTGACCTTTATTTCTACCTTTGCTGAATAGAATTCATACTCTGAGAATTTAATTCTGTCCTTTATCCTGCAATCTGTAACATAATACCTTGTACTGTGATGTTTCGACAATGTTCTCATTGGGTTGGCATGAAAGGCATAAGTGGCTAATGTTTAACATCTAGGTCATCTCTCCTTTTTTGGACTTCTGCAAAAGTTTCTATAATTTGTCCTTTGCCATGAAAGAAATATTTTCTTTTTTATTTATAACTTACAGCTTTATACCGCTTTTCTGATAACAGCTCCAGGTAGCGAACAAAAGGAAACAATGCTAAATATAAATATAAATAAAGCAAGAATAATAAAATACACCCAATAAATATGTTTTATGTCGCCTCTAAATCAAAGGCAAAACCCTCAGCAGGAACATATCATATGCTAGCCTGTGATGGTGAACAACAAAATTCCAAAGCCGCACGAATATCCCATGCAGTCTCTAAACACTACAGCTGGAGACTGAAGTATTACTTGTATAAATATCAGGGCCACTAAGTGTTATTGTACTGGTAATAGCTGGGGGGGGGGGGGGGGGGGGGGCGTGGTGGAAGAAAGTTAGTTTTGCTCTTCCAGCTTAACATGGTGTCCATGTCTCTTTGTTAACACCATGTGGCATAAGAAATGCATGCACCATATCTCCATTTAACTACTTTACCAAAAGAAACACAGAAACATAGAAATGATGGCAGAAAAGGACTAAATGGTCCATAAAGTCTGCCCAACAAGCTTATGGTAGTATCTGCTGCACCATGTAGGTTACCCCTATGCTTATCACTTTCCCAGACCGTAAATGTCAGGTCCCTCATTGGCTGTTGTTTGAATCCAATTCCCCGTTACGCCTTGCATTGAAGCAGAGAGCAATGTTGAAGTTGCACAAAGTATCAGGCTTATTGGTTAAGGGCCAGATTTTAAGAGGTACGCGCTGATGTACATTTGTGCGCGCAACCCCGCAGCCGCACACATGTTATAAAATCCGGGGTCGGTGTGCGCAAGGGTGTGCACACTTGTGCACCTTGCGCGCGCCGAGCCCTAGGGGAGCCCTGATGGCTTTCCCCATTCCCTCCGAGGCCGCTCCGAAATCGGAGCGGCCTTGGAGGGAACATTCCTTCTGCCCCCCACCTTCCCCTCCCTTCCCCTACCTAACCCACCCCAGCTCTACCTAAACCCCCCTCACCTTTGTTTTACAATTTGCACCTGCCTCCAGGTAGGCGTAGGTTGCGCGCACCGGCCAAGTGCCGGTGCGTGATCCCCCAGACTAGCAGCCCTATGAAGGCCTCTGGCCACGTCCCGCCTTGCCCTGAACCGCCCCTGCCCCACCCCTTTTTTTAAGCCCCGGGACATACGTGCATCCCGGGGCTTGCATGTGTCGCCGGGCCTATGCAAAATAGGCTCAGCACGCATAACCCCCCTGCGCGCGTAAATCCAGTTGGATTTACGCGCGTAGGGGTTTAAACCGCCACATCAGCAAGTTACCCCAATCCTTATTTTTTTCCCCAGACTGTAAAAATTGGAGCCCTCTTGGTTGCTGTTCAAATCCAATTCCCCTTTTCCCCCCTGCCATTGAAGCAGAGAGTCATTATGGAGTTGCATCAAGAGTATGAAGCCTTATCGGTTAAGGGTAGTAATTACTGCACCAGCAAGTTATCCCCATGAATTCTTATACAATTTTTGTCTTCACCACCTTCTCCAGACGGGCATTCCAGGCATTCACCACCCTCTCCATGAACAAATATTTCCTGACATTGGTTCTGAGTCATTCCCCCTGGAGTTTCCTTTTGTGATCCCTAGTTCTACTGATTTCTTTTCAATGAAAATGGTTTGTTGAATGTGCATCAATAAAACCTTTCAGGTGTCTGAAGGTCTGTATGATATCTCCCCTGTACCTCCTCTCTTCCTGGATATACATATTCAGATCCTTCAGCCTCTCCTCATAGCTCTTCTCATGCAGACCACACAATTTTGGTTGCTTTTCTTTGGACCACCTCCATCCTTACTTTGTCCCTCTTGAGATATGGACTCCAGAATTGAATGCCTCACCAAGGACCTGTACAAGGGCATTATCACCTCTTTTTTCTTACTGGTTATTCCTCTTTCTATGCAGCCCAGCATTCTTCTGGCTTTAGCTATCACCTTGTCCCATTGCTTCGCCATCTTCAGATCTCCAGACACTATTGCCCCAAGATCCCTCTCTTGGTCTGTGAAAATCAATTTTTCATCCCCATCAGATACAGCTCTTTTGGATTACCACACCCCAGATGCATGACTCTGCATTTCTTGGCATTGGGAGTCTGCCTCCTGTATCCCCTGTAGCTACCCCTGTCTCTGCATATAGCAGCTGCAGCCCTCAGACAAATTAGCCGGCTGCAGTTGGGACACTTTACCTACACTGAACTGAATGGGTGAGGCTTCTTTTTCTATTCAGATAAGCAGCTATGGCTACCTCCATCCCCAACCTTCTTCTAAACTCTATCCCCAGCAGAATTTGATTTCCAGCACCTTAAACCAGGTCCCTTTGGATAAACAGATTTATGTGGTTTCCCTAGATCTCTGGCCTGGATAAAAAAGCAGAAGACCAACAAGTAAACACTCTCTATATACAATGGGTATGATGACAGAGCCTATAATCCTCTCTGGGAAACTCACAGCTACCCAGATGACGTAAATGACATAATAAAAGTTGCACTAAATAAATAACCCTTTTGCAATATCATCTTTGAATGGGCCCAGTTTTGCTCATGCCAACAGGAGTCAGGGAAATCTGTTTCTGTCTTAATCAGGGATGCGCGAGTGTCCCTAGCGCCTCCTTTTGCCCATTTTTACCGCCGGGCCTCATTTGAACAGAGAATCGCGCGCACAGGAGAGTGGCCTGTGCATGCACCGGGAGAGCGGACTTTACTGTAGCGGCACGATTGTGAATAAGATGTGTTGATGGAAGAACTCATCAGGAACCAACAGAGGCAAAAACAGAATTTATTTTTTGGCTGGGTCAAGGTTAACATAGGTGGGCACTGGGCATACAGATGTGAGCCATGATAGTTATACTCTTACAGGCCAGTATTCAGTAAGCCTGCTAGTGGACAAACTATCCAGCTAAAGTTAGCTGGATAACTTGTATCATATATTCAGTGCGATAAATGTCCTACTGAATATACAGGCCAGCTTTTCAATATAACTGGTTAGGCCTAAAGTTATCCAGCCTTGTATGGCCGAACAACTAGCCATTTAACAAGATATCTTCAAAATATATGCCGTTAAGTGGCACTGTATTGTAAAAAAAAAAAATGTTCTTGCCGGCCTCCCAGCTCAGTTCCCATCCCCCACAGCACAAATGTCAACCCCCCCCCCCCCCACTACCCTTTCCAAAATTAAAGACAAATGCAACTATCAGTACTGGCCTCCAACCCTCCTCTTTTCCTCCCCAATAAATACAAAATACAATTATTGCCTTCTTGCCACCCTCCACTCTCCACCTAAGCTACCACCCTCCCCTGAAGACCTCCTTCCCTCCCAGTAAATGAATCATGAGCCCTTACTGACCTCTTATTGATAAATATACTTTAGCATGCACTTGACAATAGATTTCTACAATAGTCTGCTAGAGTTGTCCCAAGTTAAATATTTGAAAGTCAGTGACTTCAAGTACTTACAAATGCTAAACCATATACATAGTCCTGTAAACATTTCCATTGTATTTAAAGATGTATCAAGAGGCAGTAGTATCCCATAGCTTAAAAATAACCAGATTCTAGACTACATTAAAGACAAACATCTCATCACTATAATCTGTGAGGTATATTAAAACTCTGTGGGATGTTATGACAAAATAGTTACTATAACTTTGTACATATTCTTCAGCTTCCTTATATGACAAAGGCATGCTTCTTTAATCTGTGTTAATAAAACAGATAAATATTTTTGAGAGAACATTTGTGTTAGCAATGTGCTGCCACTTTGGTTTTTTTTTCTCACCATCGCTGATCTTTAATAACCTTGAGAACTTGAAGGACTGAAAAGCCAACTGTGCAAATTAAAATTATTAGCAAATAGCAATAATTCTTGTTAAAGCTTTCAGAAAAGTGGTGGGAAAAGCAGAATTTTTAAATTTGTAAGTGGCATCTCACGATGGCTTTAGTCTTTACATTGTCCTTTCACTCACTGGTCACTAGTATTCCATTCCAACAGAAGTAGAATATTCTCCAAATTTCTCAAAATGAATTGGTCAGAATAGTGGAAAGTGAATATAAAGAGTTGCAGTTTTCAGTAATTTTTGCCATTCATTAGACTATATTAGAGATGTGCAGAAGCAAAATTTTCGTTTTGGTTTGTTCATTCATTTTGTAGGTCACCTCCATTTGTTTCATTAGTTTAAAACTAAATTTGTGTTTGTTTGTTTCATTCATTTTCCATTAAAGTTAATGGAGGATACAACGAGGCCTATTTTGAGCATAAAATTTGGGGATTTCTAATCAATTCTAATGAAACTTGTGGGTAGAGAACATCAGAATGGGAAGAGAACGCCAAGGCATGTAGTAACACGGGCAGCCATGGAATGGGAAACAGGAGGCAGACTCTGGCTGTTTCCTTATATACAATTTTATTTACAAAAACAGAAAAATAAATAGTTTCCAAAGGCTGCTTAGCTCAGCAGTCCTTCCTTGCATTTCTAAAACAATCAAACATACGTTATCTGGCAGTATAATGGCTTTCTGCTGTTCCCCAGAGTCTCCCAAACCCTTCTGGGCCCTGATTCTTTATAGAATCATGAGGGGAGCTTGCCTTCTCCTATAATCCTTTGTGGGGCTGATTCTTAAGGTGGTCTGGGCCAGGCTAGTCTCTTAAGGTTGTTTGAGGGTGTTTCCTGTACACTCCTTCACAAGCAGCAAGACTGTGGCAAAGTAGCACCAAAAGAGGGCATGGATAGTCTAAGACAGTGTAAAGGGGCAAACAATTACCAGCAGTGGCAAGAGTTTTCCAAGGCACCATCAGAGGAGTAAAACAGTATCAAGCGTAACACAAACAGGCCAAGACTTCAAAAGAGGGCACTGATAACAGTGATAGGAACCCCAAAACGGAGCACAAAAGGGGCAAAGTAGCATCAAGAAAGGCATGAAAATCCTACGGTACCATGAAGGGGGGAACAAACCATCTTAAGTTGCAGAAAAAAACCCAGGCAACTGATAGAGAGACAAAGCATCAGAAAGAGCAGCGTAAGACCCAAAAGTACCAAAAGTGGCAAGAATACCACAGAGTGTAAAGTCTGGGGAATGGCAGCAAGGTAGAGAGGCTTAAAGACGCCCCTAGGTATAAAGCAGTGTTTCTCAACCCTCTTCTGTGTTTTCAAAATATCCATTTCGAATATGCATGAGATAGATTTGCATACATCAGAGACCCAGGGTATGCCAATCTATCTCCTGCACATTCGTTGTGACAATCCTGCAAACTCAGCTTTCGAGGTGTTCCTCTAGAAGAGGACTCATGTAAAGGTGGTGGTATGGCAGCAAGGCTGAGTGTCAGAAAGACCCCCAAGTGTAGCATCAGGGGCATGGCAACTAAGCAGACTGGCAGCAATGCTTCCAAGTGTAGCATAAGAGATACAGTAGCAAGGCAGAGTGGCATCAAGATCCCTAGTGTCTAGAGGCTGGGACATGGCAGCAAGGCTGAGTGTCAGAAAGACCCCCAAGTGTAGCATCAGGGGCATGGCAACTAAGCAGACTGGCAGCAACACTTCCAAGTGTAGCATAAGAGATACAGTAGCAAGGCAGAGTGGCATCAAGATCCCTAGTGTCTAGAGGCTGGGACATGGCAGCAAGGCTGAGTGTCAGAAAGACCCCCAAGTGTAGCATCAGGGGCATGGCAACTAAGCAGACTGGCAGCAACGCTTCCAAGTGTAGCATAAGAGATACAGTAGCAAGGCAGAGTGGCATCAAGATCCCTAGTGTCTAGAGGCTGGGACATGGCAGCAAGGCTGAGTGTCAGAAAGACCCCCAAGTGTAGCATCAGGGGCATGGCAACTAAGCAGACTGGCAGCAATGCTTCCAAGTGTAGCATAAGAGATACAGTAACAAGGCAGAGTGGCATCAAGATCCCTAGTGTCTAGAGGCTGGGACATGGCAGCAAGGCTGAGTGTCAGAAAGACCCCCAAGTGTAGCATCAGGGGCATGGCAACTAAGCAGACTGGCAGCAACGCTTCCAAGTGTAGCATAAGAGATACAGTAGCAAGGCAGAGTGGCATCAAGATCCCTAGTGTCTAGAGGCTGGGACATGGCAGCAAGGCTGAGTGGTTGCAAATCCCCCAAGGTGCATCAACAGGAGCAGGGCAGCTTCCCCATGAGTGGTCTTCCATCTTGTCTACTTGCCCTCTTCCCCTGCCTCGGCTCTGTCCTAGCTACTACCTCATTCAGGAATTTCTTGGTTTCTATACTTACTAGTCTTATTGCAGCAATTTTCAATGGGCAATAGACTTGAATGGGAAACATAAACAAATGAATCTAACATTTTCATTTAATTAGTGGGCACTGTTTATTTGTTTTGGAGGACCACGAATGGAGAAAATGGTTTTATTATATTCACTGCATTTTAACCATTTGTTTCAAACGAATGTACATCCCCCCATCTATATATTACCAGATATTTCAGTATCTTCCATAATAAAAAGTGTATTGAGTGAAGTAAGTCTATTGTAGCCCCCTTCTCATTGTAACAGTATCTTGGGTTAGAAGAGGGAAACAAATAATGAAATTCTGCAAGTGTATGAATTCCTTAAGGCTATCTTTTAGAGTTAAGCAAAACAGTGCTTTTCAGAGAGTGAGAGAAAAGCTGACAGTAAATGTAGATTAGAATTATTCAGTACAAAATCAAATTATGCCAGTAGCTTGCCAGACCAGAAACTAGGAAAAAAGATTGAGAAAACTGTCTCAGAAATTAATTCAACAAGCATCAGAGTTCAATGGCATCACTTCTGCTTTAATCATGTTCTGGCAAACAATGAGCAATATTTGCAAGGCAATTATACATAAAATGTTAACTGACTTTGTAAGGGACCCTTCTTATCAATGAGCAAATCATGAAATTGGAGGGTTATCCTATAGGGATAGAGAGACTTACTGCATAGAATCATAAATGATTTTTATGCCATTTAAACTAAAATGTTATTACTGATGTGATGGGCCTTCAAAATGGGCCTGGGAGAGATTCTGGGCAGGAGAGGCCTTTGACTTGTTCCTTGGGTCTTGTACATGGTTAATAAAGTTGTAATGTGTTTGGTAGGAAAAAAGTACTTTGTAGACAATTGCTGTAAATAAAAATTAGAGGGCAGAGTAGATGTTGAAAGAGCACTGTGCACTGTATCTATTAGTAAAGTTCTAGATAGAGTGATTATTGGGTTTTAATTATATGTTTCCCTTAAGTAGGTTGAGAAGGGGATCCTCTGGGGGAAGTGTTCTTAGGAGTATATAATGCTGGTCCAAAGTTTGGAGGGAGGAGATTTTAGGGAGCAACCTAAAAGCTGATGAGCCCAAAGGCCCTCTCCTCACTGGGGAAAAGCCTGGAGCTAGAGTGGTGAGGAAGGTGGAGGAGAAGAGACTTGAGGAAGATGGAGGAGAAGAGAGATACATGGCCCCCACAGTCGGTTGAAGACAGAGAAGAGAGGGGATTCTTTGAGCTGAGCATGCAAAGGATAGCAGAAAAGTCCCTAACCACATCCTGAAAAAGAACTTTGGAGACAAGGATAAATAGTTACTGAACATGATGAGAATTGTCAGCCTGTATCTCATGAGTGAGTACTGAAGTAACAAAAGCTGATGTGGGTATTGAGAAGAGAGTGATGTACCTTAGTTCTTTGTAGAAGGATTTTCTGTCATAAAAGGATTGTGAGTAATACATTCCATGGGAACAGAAGTAGGTAAGGAGTACTTGGAGCAGTGCATGCACATTTTCTCTCATGCATATTCATTGTGGATATCCTGAAAACCTGACTGGCTGGGGGGGGTCACCAGGACAGGGTTGGGGACCACTGATTTAATAGAATCATAAAGGGGAGAACCAAGTGGTTGGTTTCCTTGTCCAGCTCAGAAATTCTTTGCGCCTCTACCTCTGGGCCCAGGTCATACTTGTCCCCTATGCCATCTGCTTGACCCAAACTCCTACTGAAGCATGCTGAGAAAATAGCACAGAGCTCATTCAGGTACCAGATAAGAATATGTATTTGTTTTAACCAAATTTGCAAAATACAATGAATAAGGGTCAATTTCTTTCATTTGAAATGAATTGAGGGGCCCCCCAAATTAAACAAATCTTATTTACTTAAAACTTTGAGTTAGGCCTATGCCTAGGCCCGAGGTCAGGACCTCATTTAGGGCATAGGCCGAGGCCCAAAGCAAGGCTGAAATCCAAGGAAAGGCCAAGGCCCCCCCACAAAAAATTATTTACATGATTCATTGGGTATCCAAAGCCACAGCCAAGCTGGATCCTGTCAGATGCCTGGGCCTAGACTGAAGCCTGGGTCCAAGTCCAATGCTGTGGCCTGGTCCATATGTTGGGCCCTGACAATGGAGCCTCAGCATAGGGTGGAGCCTGGGCCCACACCCAGGCCCAATGCCGAGGCATGGTCTGGAGACTGGGTCCAAAGGTTAGGGTCATGACCTAGGTGGGAGCACGGGTTCAAGATCAACACCAGGACTCAGCCGGAGGCCAAATCCTGATCCTGACCCTCGGCCCAGTGCCAAGCCCAATGCTATGGTCTAGTCCATAGGCTGGGTCTTGATGCTGGAGCCATGGCATAGGCCGGAGTCCAGGCCCAGGCCCAGGCCCTATGTCAGGACCTTGCCCTGCCTTGTCTTGCCTTGACCTGATGTCAGGACCTTGTCCTGCCTTGACCTGATGCCGGGGCCTGGTCCGGTGGCCAGATTCTGACATCATGGCATCTGCCTGGACTCAGGTCTGATGCCAGGGCTGGGCCTGACCTGGAGTCTAGACCTATTCTTGGGCCTCGGCCAAGGCTCAGGCCTAGGCTCAAAGCCCAGGCCTTGGATGTCCTCTTGGTAGGTCTTCTGTCTTCTTTCTTTTTGTTGGTAATGATGCCATCTGCTGAGGTTACACTCGATTTAATGAACTCCAATGCATCATCCCCAGTAGAGGGCACCATTTTGCCATATGGTGGGGATCCTTTTCTTTTTCTTCACCTCTGGATCACTGTTTATTTTTATTTTATTTAATAACTTTTATATACCGACGAATGTTGGGAACATCTCGTCGGTTTACATAGAACAGAACTTAGCAACAGGCTTTACAATTATTGCATAGTTAAATAAGGAACATTAAGAACATACAAATAACAGATTAGATTATACAAGAAGAAATTAGCAAAGTGGGATACTTGAAAGAGGTTATCTAAACGGGGGGGGGGGGGGGGGGGGGGGGGGGGGAGATTCTGATATATAGGAGGGTATCCACAATTAAAGGAGGTATATATACACGTGATTGGGAACAAATTTTTATATACAATATGTTGTCCTGATAAAATTCACTTTATGGGAGGTAAATCATTCATCCTCTGGATACTGATGACACTCCAGGTTCATTCTCAGTGAAGCAACCTCTACTCTTTAAAGTTCAGGAACTTAAATGTGGAATAAAATTATATTCTTCCTAATTTTCACCTGAGGAGATACCTACCCACATTTTTATTCTATTTCCTCTCCACACAAATGGACTAATCTTTATAGTTCCTGGTAGGGATCCAACAGGATCTCTAAACAAGCATGCCCAAAATCTATTATAGAGATGGCCTCCACTACCTCTCCTTTGGGTCCATTATTCACTAGGGGTGTGCATTCGTTTTGAATGCATATGTAAAACGCAACTTATATTTTTAAAAGAGAAAAAAAAGGTTTGATGTGCAATGCATCGCGACTTCCAACTTATTCAACATAGCTATGTTGAATATGTTGAACCTAAATAAACACTTAAACCCCCCACCCTCCTTAATCCCCCCCCAAGACTTACCAAAACTCCCTGGTGGTCCAGCGGGGAGTCAGGAAGCCATCCCTGCACTCCTTTGCGATTTCCTCACGGCGCCGATAGCCTGTGTCACAGGGGCTGCCCGTGCCATTGGTCAGCCCCTGTCACATGGTCACGGCGCCATCTTGTGCTTCTACCACGTGACAGGTAGGTCATGTGGCAGGAGGTCGCTCCGGGACCCCCGCTGGACCGAACCGGAACTTTTTGCCAGCTTGGGGGGTCCACTTCCCTAACTCTTTTCAAATAAGAATTTTTACATTCCCAGAGTCCACTAATGCCTGGGTTGGAATGCCATCTAGCACAACAGGAATCACAAAAGTAGAGACTCCCTGGCTAGGGACATCCACATAATTACAAAACTGTGGGGCCATGGCATTAACATCATTGGCTCATCTTCCCTAAGGGTGCAATCTTGTACAAAATGGCTCCTTTCTCGATAGCTGAAACATGGCAATCCCGTTGGGGTTTGCAGTTGAGGGGAAAAGTTTGGCCAGTCTGGATTCCCCAGATGTTAGGGCCTCCTGCCCATAGGGCTTCATCGTCCTCTACCTAAGTCAAGTAATTTCCCCTGAGATTGTGGTGATTCAGGAATGGAGGGGCTTGGTAATAAGCCTCTGCCACTTCCAATGCCATTTCAAGCATAAGGTTAGGGTGTCGGCATACCCATTTCTGCATAGGTTATTCTAGGCTGTCTAGGAATTGCTCCAGTAAAACCACTTTAGCTACCTCCACCCTGGTCTTCCTTTCTGAGTACAACAACTTCCAAGCTGCATCAAGTCTGTGAAACAGGTTCTGCGGGTTTTCCTCTGATTGAAGAACTCCTCATTGAAATCGCTGTTGGTAGGATTCTGCAGAGGATTTTTGTATTGACCTCAGTAGATGTAGCCCTTCCTTATGGATTGGCAGTTTGAAAAGTAGCTTGGCTACTCCCTGTAAGTAGATTCCCTAAATAAGTTGTCCATCTATCTTCGGGCCAACCTGCCAATTGAGCTGTCCTTTCAAAGTTATTCAGGAAACAATTGGGGTCTTCTCTGTTTAGCCTGACTGAACTTTACCCTACATTTATTATTTATAACTCTGGAAATAAACATGTTTCTCCTTATAGGAGATTGCCAATTTAGGGCCTCATTTTCTAAAGTATCGCAGGCCTGCGATACTTTAGAAAATTGCGCTACTGGGGGGCGGGGCGATCCTACGCTAGCCGGCAGCGATCGCACCGCTGCAGTGCGATCGCTGCCGGCATCGCGCCCAATAACTACACCATAGATCAGGGGTGGGCAATTCCGGTCCTCGAGGGCTGCAAACCAGTCGGGTTTTCAGGATATCCTTAATGAATATGCATGAGAGAGACCTGCATATACACTGCCTCAGTTGTATGCAAATCTATTTCATACATATTCATTAGGGGTATCCTGAAAACCCGACTGGTTTGCAGCCCTCGAGGACCGGACTTGCCCACCCCTGCCATAGAAGGTGTAGTTATTCGCCGCGAAATAGGCAGCGAAAAGGCACTTACCTTTTCGCTGTGCGCGCCGTCGTCACGGAGTCGGCCCCGGTGATGCCCCGACTCCTCCTCTTCTGGGGCCGACTCCTCCCCAATTTCAGTAGCGCAGGCCTGTGCTACTTTCACTAGCTATTGCAGGCTTGCGCTAACAGCTAACAGCTCAAGCCTGAGATAGCTTTGGAAAATGAGGCCCTTAGTCAGGTTAAACCTTCTTCCCCCAAATATACCCCTTTCTCTTTTACCTTTATATATATATTACAGAAAGAGAAAGCCTTGTATTCATAAATATAAATTATATTGTTTATTATATATCTTTTTAGTAGTAAAAATATGAAAATTATTACAAATTAGTTATAATCATTCCTTTCATAAGTAGACATTTTATTATAATGATCTTGTGCTCAGCTATAGGTACTATTAAAAGCACAAAATCAATATCCCAATCAGTTCTTTTTCTTTGTTTAGCCTGGAGAGAAGATAAGGAGTGCCACGTAATAGCATAGTCACACACCTCAGCAAATATGCTAGCCTTCTCCAAATTCCCAGGCTTTCTGCACCTCTTTATATACATGTTCTTTACAATACCTTGAGTGTCATCGACCCTTACCTCATGGTGCCAGGATACATATTTTCCTTTGTCCTGTCAATTGTACATTTGCTCCCACCCTTGCATCCCTCTTGATTATCTTTATCATGTATTTTCAATATATGCAGAGTTTCCTCTTTTACCTTGTGCAAAGGTGCAAAAGTTCATAGTGAATCATAAATGCCTGCATGTGTTTGTGTGCATATATTTTATTACCCCTCTCCTTTACATCAACCACCCCAGCATCTGCTTCCCTCTATGGTATTCTCACATCTGCATGGTCAAAAATAAGCCATCACTCATTGGGACCTGTGCACATGTCCTCCGCCTTGCTAAGTTTCCTTTGGTGCCCACTTGAAGGGAACAATGAGCATTTACTTCTATATTTCTTATCACTTCCCTTTTTCTTGCTTCTCACATCCACAAATAGTACTTGCAAAAACAAGCATCACTGTGGGAGTAGAGCAAGGGTAAAAGGGTCAATTCTCTATGGATGTCTGGATATATATCTCCTCATCTCCTGGGGTGATAGATTCTTAAATACTATTGGCAACAAGGGAGGTGGCCTGATTACACTGGTCTGCACAATTCTGTCTTCACCTCTGGTACTTGGGTGTGCCACTCTTGCCATTTGTAAGTGGCACAAGAGGGAAATGAGAAGTATGCCTGAACAGGAAACCAACATGGAGAAGGAAAATCCCCAGAAGCCTCTGCTATTCTTTAGCCTGCCTGGGCTGAATTAACTCTGAGTGACTTTCTGAGCATGACATTGCAGAATGTCCCTGAACAGGCAGACAAGCTGGCACCAGAAAGGTGAGGCTTATTCATTGGGTCACAAAGAAGAAACCAACGGCGGGAGCTTCAGGCACTATTCTGTTAAAATCTCACTGGACAAGATAATTAACAGAACAAAGGATTATCTGGAGAGTGAGGGCAAATGGGCTACGCCTGGAAAAACTACTCAGGGCAGTTCAGAGATAGGCTGTCATGTCAACAGTATGATGTGACTCTGTAAATGATTCTTTGGGCAGTCACGTACGTCTAGAAGCTTCCACAATACTGTATGTTTATCTATAAAAGAAGGGTCACTTCCTGTATCCAATGAGTTGCTGGTCAGTTTGTAAGACTAAAGGCACCCAGTATCCAGCATCTCCCAAGAACACTTATATTGCCTAATAAAAATACTTTATACCTTTTACTGCGTCTAAGTGTTCTTGTGTCCCTGGCCCTAAGCATAGAGTAATATTTACAACAACCTGTACCATCAGTGATAGCACCATGTTTTGTTGCATAACTTGCTCTCACAGCGCCTGCTGTTGGCCAATTTAGTATTGCACAGCACCTGCAATTGTTGCGTCCCTACAGTGAAGAGATGTACTATCTGTTCTATCTTCTCCACTTCTCACACTGCACCAACAGTGAAGCTGGGTGGCTCTCTGGGGAAGGGGAGAAGACTAGAAAATAAAAAAAAACCCTTTCTGTCCTATCTGGCCCTTACTATTTACTTCCCCTACTTGCTACAGTTGGAGCTAAGCTCCTTGGCCTGTTCTACAGCAGGTTTGAGCTGTCTTCAACCAGGAACCAGGAGGAAAAAGAATCTGTATGTTGTTTTATTTTATTATTATTTCTGTGCAGTGGGCTCCTATCTGTGCTTTCCGCTTAGACACGGAGGTCCCACTGCTGCCACCAGGGACAGATTTAGGATTTTGCCACTTATAGGCATTTTTTATGTTTTTACTTCCCCATCCTTCTGTATCAATCTGTTAAAGGGAGTAGAGAGCTATTCTCTATTGAATGAGCTTCAGCAAAGCTGGAAGGTGGCAAATCTTAAGCAGCCTGCTGCCCCTAAATGTTTGCTGCCCTAGCACAAATATAATGTGTGCCTATTAACAAATATGTGCCTATTAACAAAAAGGCTGAATAGGTTAGGGCTGTTCAGCTTGGAGCAGAGACGGCTGAGGGGGGATATGGTAGAGGTGATTAAAATCATGAGAGGTCTTGAACGAGTAGATGTGAATTGGTTATTTACACTTTCGAATAATAGAAGGACTAGGGGGCATTCCATGAAGTTAGCAAGTAGCACATTTAAGACTAATCAGAGAAAATTCGTTTTCACTCTACACACAATAAAGCTCTGGAATTTGTTGCCAGAGGATGTGGTTAGTGTAGCTGGGTTCAAAAAAGGTTTGGATAAGTTCTTGGAGGAGAAGTCCATTAACGACTATTAATCAAGTTTACTTAGGCAATAGCCATTGCTATTAATTGCATCAGAAGCATGGGATCTTCTTAGTGTTTGAGTAATTGCCAGGTTCTTGTGGCCTGGTTTGGTCTCTGTTGGAAACAGGATGCTGGGCTTGATGGACCCTTGGTCTGACCCAGCATGGCAGTTTCTTATGTTCTTATGTTCTTATATGTAGTCATTCAGGAATGGCCATGGGTTGGAAAACAGCCATGAGTACAAAGTAAGGCCAATCTCTGTCTGGTTCCACATTAAAAAAAATACTTTATTTACAGATAAAACAAAATACAGCATACAGGCTGATTACCTCAGCAGGCCCTTGTGTTAACAAATGCTTAAATATATGTAGTACAGGCATAGCCACCATATGGCTTTCCTGCCTTCTCTCTGGGGTCTCTTCCACCCTTCTGGGCCCCGCCTTTCTATGCTAGGCTGCAGGGATCCTTTCTGGGCCCAGAATCCCTTGCTGGTATGGTTCCTAAGGGGCGACCGGGTCAGATAGCTGTGGTCAGTCCTTTAAGGTGTTCTTAATTAGTTGTAATATACTCCTTCACAGGGCTGTGTGTAATATTTGCAGTATTGCCTTTTCATAGGTAGAGCTGTTACTGTTTTGAGTACTGACAGTTAGTATTGTTTTTGTACGGGAGGTTTACTCTATTGCAATCCCATTTCCTAGTGGTTTTCTGAGGACCAAGCCCACACCCAACACTCATAATATACCTAACGCCATATGAGTTTGAAGTGACTTTTTTGTTTTTTGGTCAGCACTACAGCAGTACATGTACATATAATATACATGTTGTAAGTGATATTTTTTTACCTCAAAGGCCATACTTTGAATGTTTTTCATGTCAAATTATGCATAATTTTTTTATTTTGTGTGGAGAGGACATGATTGGGGAGAGGATGTGCAAGGATCTAAGGTTCACCTGTGGCCATTAATACTCTTGCACTGAACGCCATCTGGGAAAGCAGGATTCCATCTGGAGCTGTGCTGTTTTGGGTCAGTGGCTCTCCCCAGTCTTAACCAGGGCTTAATCTTTCTTTTTTTTAAATTTTTCTTTTTTTTTTTTTTAAGACTGGGGGAACAACATGGAAGCAGAGGAGAGCCAAGGACTCAGTCAATGTGAATGTATGGGGCAGTGACATGGAGAAGTGGAGGCAAGTTGCAGTCACAGAAAGAGCAGGGATGAGCCAGAAGGAAGTGCCTGTGCAGTGTTGGGGAGGCTTCTGTCTAAGATGGCTGGGCTGAGCTCTGAAAGGGGCCACTGGCTAAGGAGCCATGAGTCACTTGGGGATAGGTGGTACCGATAAGGGGTGGGAATGGGCTTCTATAGGCTGGGGAAGGGTTGGCAATAAGTAAATAAGGGTATGCAGGGGTAAACATTTTGTATGGCTTTTTGTTGTTTTTTTTTTTGGGGGGGGGGGGGTTCCTCCCACAAATTTTCTTTTGTTTAATGTGTTTCTTTTGTTTAATAAAAACAAATCAAACAAACAAAATAAACAAAAAGAAAAGAAAAAAGAAAATGGGGTCTCCCAAAGCCTCCCATCCCCACATTCCTTTGACTCTCATCCAGAAAAATGCCAGGCCCAGGATCTCACCCAGCCCCCACTTACCTGGTCTGCTGGGGATCCTCTGGCGAAGCCTAGGCCCAAGCCGAAGCCTCAGCTTTGCATAGGCCTAGGCTGCAATAGGTTGCCGTGACCTTGGCCTAGGCTCCATTCAAGGTTGAGACTTGGAGTTCTGGCCCCAATGCCTTGGCCTAAGCCTGACGCCGGGGACTAGGCTGGATGCTGGGGTCTCAGCCTCAGCCAGGTACCAACTGCTGGGCCTCAACCTAGGCTACAAGGGCCCGGTCCCAGTCCAAGATCAGGCCCAATGCTGGGGCCTGGTCTGGATGCCAGAACCCGATGCCTGGGCCTCAGCCTAGGCTAGAGCCTCTGCTCATGCCCAATGCTGGTGCCTGATCTGGAGACTGGTACCTGATGCCAAGCCCAAACCGGACACTGGGACTCAGTCTAGAGGCCGAGTCCCAATGCCTGGGCGTCAGCCTAGGCCAGAGTCCAAGCCCAGACCTGATGCGATGGCCCAGCCTGGAGGTCTGGTCCTGATGCAAGGGCCTCAACCCAGGTTCAGGCATAGGTCTGAATGTCAGAGTGCTGGCCGAGTAAGTCTTCTTCATTTACTCCTGCATTTCCCTGGCACATGCCGTCATTTGAAGAAAACAGAAGAAACAAGGAGGATCTACATGGTCAGCACTCCAGTCTTCAGGACAGACCCTGACCCTGGCATCAGGTCTTGGCCTCTGGTCTGGGCCATGACATCAGGTCTGGGCATGGGTCAAGACCCAGGCATTGGGACCCAGTCTCTGGACCGGGCCCCAGTTTCAGGCCTAGGCAGGTGCTCTGGTCTAGGCTGAGACCACGGTGTCGGGACCTGGCTGAGGCCCAGGCATCATATCCTTGACTACAGGCCAGTCATGAGTGTTGGTCCTGGGCCAAGGCTCTGGCCTAGGCCAAGGCCCAGGCATCAGGATGAATATTCTGGACCAGGCCCCGGCATCAGGCCTGGACATGTTGCAAAGCCTTGGCATTGGGACTCAGCCTCTAGCTGCAACATCGTGTCCCCGATGGATCAGGTAAGTGGGGATTGGAAAATTTCCCAAACTGGAAACATTTTTTAGATGGGGAGCATGGGCTTGTGGGCATTGCACTTAGGCATAAGCCGTGACCCCTTACTTTAGGCCTCAGCCTATGCCCTAGGCGTGGGCCTAGGTGTAGACCTGATGGGCGATTTTAAACAAATTAAAGAAATAGGATTCAGGTAATTCAGGGGACCCCCCTCTGTTCATTTTTCAATTTTTCAAATTTGGTTAAAATAAATACACATCCCTAGAAGCAAAAACTTCACATAATGATGTGGGAGTGCTGGAGCGGGCATTCACTGTTTGAGCTGGTAAACTTGATCTTAACAGTAGAATCTATGTCTTTGTGTCAGAGACACCCACTCAAAATGGATGGAGACAAAGAGAGTGTTAGAGAGTGAGTGTGGGTGTTTTTGTCTGAGAAGATTGTAGGTGTCTTTGTCTCTGACACTGGCATGGAGTGTAGTATCTCATTAGATGGAAACTGGCTCAAGAATTTATTGATTGATTAAAGAGATATCAACTCCAGACCAAGAATCCATGTGTCTCTTCTATGTCTACTGTGAGATGTGGTCTATGGTGGTTTGTTAAACCTCTTCATTGGATGTCATGGAATGGGGACTATGGTAGCCTGTCAGGCCTTTTCTTCAGTCATAGCAGCTTGTCAGGCTTTTTCTTTGGCCATTTCAGGATGAGATCCATGATGGCCCTATTTGGCATCTCCTTTTCTTTGTGACCCAACAGTTGCTGAAGGAGACTCTGGGCATGGGCCCCATGTGCCCAGGGCTAACAGATCACCTGTTTATTACCATATTCATTGCTAATATTAATCCTCTGTGCTTATCTCACATTTTATACAATTTTGTTACCATTTTTGTTTCCACCATCTCCTCTGGGAGTACATTCCATTTAACCAATCACTCATTCCATGAAGAAATATTTTCAGATGCTGCTCCTGATCCTCATCCTGTAGTCTCTTGTTCTAGTGCATTGTTTCTTCTGGAAAAGGTTTGCTTCTCGTGGCCAATGTATACTTTTGAGGCATTAAAATGTCTCCAACATATCTCCGCCGACTCGACTTTTCTCTTGGATGTATATATTTAGGCTTCTAAGTCTTATGTTATATGGCTTTTGTTGCAAACTCATCACTATTGTGGTAACCTTTCTCTGAACTGCATCCAGCCTTTCTATATCCTTCTAGAAGAAAGGCCTCCAGATTTGGACACAATGTTCTAGCTGAGGTCTCGTCAGTGACCATTACAGAGCATTGTGACTTCTTTATTTCTGCTTGTTGTTCTTGCCCTGTAGAACCTAGATTCCCTCTGTCTTGGCTACTGCTTTAGTATACTGTTTCACTATCCTGAGATCATAAGACAGTATCAGAGTTAGGTTTTTCCTGGTCAGTGTATATCAGCTTTTTATCTCCCCATCATGATTTGCTTTCTTGGATTTTTGTACGCCAGTTGTATAACTTTGCGCGTTTTTGCATGGAATCTGAAATTCTAAGCATTCAACCACTCCTGGGAAGGGATTGCTCTATTAGTATATGCCATGTACATCCAAGTGACACAGATTGGGGTGCAAGGCACAATTGACCATCGGTCTGGCCCAGCATGCCATTTCTTATATTCTTAAGCCATCAGATAAAAGGAATGGAAGAATCTTTCAGCATGGCAAGAACAAATGCCGATGTGAACTGCAGTGATCCATACACCACTCATTCACTGGTTACTATATTGGCTCCTTCCCCTTGCTTGTTAGTATTTATATTTTGTAAACTACATGGGCGGCATAATCAAAACACATTTAGCACTCAGTAGCCAGATAAGTAACTATCTGGTGGCCACTGATATCCGGTTATGTTCAGCGGCCACTACGTAGCCAGATAAATCACTTATCTGGCTACCTAGAAAGCTGGACAAGTTGTGGGTGGGCAGTGAGTGGATTGGGGAAGTGCTACTTAGCCAGATAAGTTATCCAACTAAGTAACAATATTCAGCGTTAGATGGAAAACTTATCCAGATAAGCTAGACCTTCCCCATAACAGGTCTAAACTTAGACGGATAAGCCTTATCTGCCTAAGCAGCATTTTCTATGAGGATATTCAGTAGTATAGCTGTGCTGCTGAATATCCTTTTTAAGTTATCCAGTTATGTCTATTCTGCTCACACACAGGCCAATTTTAAAATGAGTGCGCCTGCTAGAGATGTGCAAAGCCCGCACCTTTTGGCTTGGGCTTCGTTTTCTGCCCGCTGCGGGAAATTTCATATTTTCCGTGGTTCAGGTCTTTTAAATTCGGGGGGACCCGAATTTCAGATTAGTGCACACTAACTCCTCATTAGTGGGCGCTAACATTTTTACGTTAGCGTGTACTAACGGGAGTTAGTGTGCACTAACCCCATTAGTGCGCACTAAACCCGAAAAATAATTTTTCACGAAATTTCGGGAAAAACTCGTTCAGGATTCGAGCTCCCCGAACCAGGACAAAAGCACATCCCTAGCGCCTGCGCCCATACACACGCATATCAGCATGCAAGTGGAGATAAGCTGGAATTTTAAATCATGTGTGCACTTGCACATGCATGATTTAAAATACATCTACTACGTGTAAATATGCAAAGTTACCATCACGTGCATTCCATAAGACTTTGCCAGCTTTAATGCAACATATATAAGTGGATTTTAAATCATGCTCGCACAAGGGACAGTCCCACTTTTTATAATTAGTCCATTCGTTTGTCCAGTCAATATCAAGGTCTTCTAGACTCCTCTGGTTCTTCATTCTGCATGCCCCCAGTTAACCCAGATCCCTCACCCTCTCCTGTAAGCCCTAAAATGCGAGGTCAATAGCAGTAAAGTTACACAGCTAACAAGTCAATGAGTGCTGCGGCCTCCGGTTTGATACCACAGAGTTATGCGCGTAAGTGTTGGCCCCACCATGGAATGCTCATGCTCCACCCCTTTTCCGCCCCCTTATTTGTGGTGTGTACACGGGTATAAACATGAATAAATCGCAGTTTTTAAAATCTGCATTTCTCATGCACGGCCCACATTCATGTGTATGTGGGCATTTTTGCACAAGCAGTGCTTTTATAATCTCTGACATACAGCTTGCCTTTGAATAGTGACCCCACGCTGTTTAGTTACTCCCATCATTATGAATCTAAGGGCCTGATTTACTAAGTTTTCTTTGCATAGATGCAGAAGTCTTAGGAAAGTAGGCCCCAAGTAAGTTAAAATTCTGCTGTGCTGGTCCTTAACAGAACCCCAAATAGGAGTCACCCTGATATATGTGAAATATGAATACAAGATGCACAACTGAAAAGACACAGAAAAGGAGACTTGTCAAAACAAGATGTGTGGCCATCAAAAGGTCTACATCTTTTATTTAAAAAAGCATGAAAACATATCAGTAACCTTTATTAGGACAAAAAAAAAAAAAAAAAGAAAGAAAGACAACTTAGGATCTAAACCCAAAGAAAAAATAGGAACAGGCAAGTTGATATTATTGCTTTTTAAACAATTTAACTAGCATGGCTACCTTACATATTTGTGACCATTCAAAAGTTCTCAAGTAGGAGATATGGAGGGAGGGAAAATTTTGATCTCTTATTGAAATGCATCAGGGTACAGTTTGGGTGGGGGGGGGGGGGGAGTTATAACTGGGAACTATACATTTCCGATTGGCTTGGCACTGCACTATGTGTGCACTCTAAGAGACAATGCCTTGAGTGGAATCCTGGGAACTGGTAGCTTCATTGTAATACCCACAAAACTTGAGGAATACCGTATCATTTACAGAATATTCAAATCTAATAATTTCTTTTCAAAAGGGAATTAGTATCAGAATTATATGTGCTCAGTCGTCTGGCCATTGCCCACAAAGGGCCACAACCAACTTCGTGGTGGAAAAGCACTTTACTTAGCTTCATTTCCTAGTTCCCAATGATATATATTTTTTTAAATACTTGTTTTCATAAAATGCACATCTGTTCTCTTATCTCAATTGTTGTTCCATAACGATGCCGTCACCTTCGTGTTCCTCTTATCATAACTGCGAATGACACCGCAATGTGTTCACAATTTACCCAAGCATTTGCTCATGCTGTGCTTTTGAATTTTACGACACTAAAAAGCTATCCGAACTCCCAACATTGCAATGTTTTGGCGGCTAGTATTGCTTGCTTCAGGGAATTCTTCCTAACAATAGAAACACAACACTTTTAATAATACGCTACCCCCTTTAAATTGTTTCATTCTTATTATACATTATATGGCTTCATGACTACCGGGGCTTACTCATTTTCTCGGCCGCTCTCGGCTCAACCCCACAGCACAAAAGACAAATGATGCTCCTCGCTCAGAATTTTTCTCTCCGGAACTGCCGCTTTTGAACAGCCCGCTTGCCTTGGCTTTACACTAGTCAAATCTCTTATGTGGCCCTTGGTCCAATCAAATCCCTCATTACATATATACTGACCAATCTACTTCCTTGTTCAAGCCAGCCGGATGCTTAGTTTGTAGTTTAAAAATCCACTTCTGCTCCTTCTGCAATAATTTTAGATCTAAGTTACCACCTCGCTCATCTTCATTTAAAGCCTCTAACACCGTATATTTCAAGTTTGTAAACACATGACCCTTCTCCATACAGTGTTGCACCATCGGGCCTTCTTGTTTCATGCATTTCAAAGTGCTTTTATGTTCTATGAGCCGAGTTTTTAGGCTCCTCACAGTTTTCCCGATATATAACAAGTTGCATGGGCACCAAATCGTGTATACCACTGCTTGGGTCATACAGGTTGTTCTTGCCTTAAGTGTATAGAAATGCAACTTCGGGATTGGAATGTCAATATTTGAATGGGCATTAGCACACATGGTACAGGCATTAAAGGGGAAGTGACCCGGTAGTCATGAAGCCATATAATGTATAATAAGAATGAAACAATTTAAAGGGGTAGCGTATTATTAAAAGTGTTGTGTTTCTATTGTTAGGAAGAATCCCCTGAAGCAGGCGATACTAGCCGCTGAAACATTGCAATGTTGGGAGTTCAGATAGCTTTTTAATGTCGTAAAATTCAAAAGCACAGCATGAGCATATGCTTGGGTGAATTGTGAACACACTGTGGTGTCATTCGGAGTTATGATAAGAGGAACACGAAGGTGACGGCATCGTTATGGAACAACAATTGAGATAAGTGAACAGATGTGCATTTTATGAAAGCAAGTATTTAAAAAAATATATAATCATTGGGAACTAGGAAATGACGTTAAGTAAAGTGATTTTCCACCACGAAGTTGGTTGCAGCCCTTTGTGGGCGAGAGCCAGACGACTGAACACATATAATTCTGATACTAATTCCCTTTTTTTAAAGAAATTATTAGATTTGAATATTCTGTAAGTGATACGGTATTCCTCAGTTTTTGTGGGTATTAGGTATAAACATACAGAATGAGGAAGCAATAGCCTTGAGAGAAAGAGTTTCATTGTAATGTCATCATTAGGTGGGGTATAAGAGAACTCTCTGTGCTGACATTTTAAGATTAATGCAGCATTAGCTCACAGCTGAGAAACTAATTAAGAAATGCTTTAAAACCTATTTGGATATGTGGTAGAAATAATTAATGCAGTTTATTTTTAGTAATTATTATTTGCTGATTTTCCTCCAGCAATGTTCTTTCAGCATGTCTGTTACCATTGATGGCTTGCAAGGGGGATTTTCAATGGCCTATTATCTAATTTATCAGGACACCTTCAACATCTGTGGCTCTCTTTCATCTCTTCAAAATAAGGCCTTGGTTTTGAGGGTTAAAAAGTTTTGGAAAATGATTGCAGTGTCAAATTCTGTTCTTTTACTCTGTAAGTAACCAAGTACTAAAAGTACAGCTTGGAGAGAAGCTGGGGCATTACAGGGAACCTCAACATATATTCACTCAACCACCACTCTTGGAGTGAGCAGGCTATAAGTTTTAAAAATCAAATAAATAAGGAAAATTTTAATAGATTGACAACACCATACTAGGGATTTCAGAATAAGTACAACAAAAATTGGACACCCTGACATTGACTATTTACTCTTCCTCTTAACACAGAAATGAATCATTATGCTGTATTTGTAAGGGAACTGGAATGTGCATGTTTTTGCATGGGCTCATAAAGAGATGGGACAATGTTGTCAACTCAAGTGCTTGCCAATTGATATGCTTCCAGCTCCACTCTACCTGCATAGCACCAAAATATTGTAGGGTAGCCTCCCACGGAGAGAAAATATCATGTAAATAAAAAGCAAAATGGATCCAAGATTGCTACATCAGTTGAAACATGCAGTTTCTCTGCTCTTATTGGGGCCACATTTTGTTTGCCTGGATTTTCTGTTCTGTCACCCAGAAATGGAGACAAGGTCAGGTAAAGCTTAGTTACATTTCCACTGACAAAGAAATTCATCATATATCTGACTCCATGGATACATTTATTGCTGGGAGAATCATCGCTCACCTTGCTGATTCTCTTAAAAATGCTGGTGCTTTCAGGAACATGCATAGTCTTAAACCATCAAACATACACAATATGTGAGGATTAATTATGTTTTAACATTTCATCCGTTTGTTTTTCACCTTCAGAAATTGGTATCAGACTGCATGCTCAATCGCTTAGGCTCTTGCCCTATACAGGGCTACAACCTCTTTCATGATGGCAATGGCACTAGAATAGTAACTTCATTTACCAATTTCACTAATGTACTCTTTTTATTATATATGCCAATTTTTAACTTTTTTATCGTTTTAAAATTTTTTTACTTATCTTGCCAAATTCATGACAACCTCTCCGCACCGTTGTGTAAACTTGTCCCGTGAATATCCAAATCAACTGCCTGACAGGCAGTGCTATCAACCAATATGTGTGTGTGATTGTTAAAATTCTACCCTCCCGACATTGCAATGTTTCGGCGGCACAGCTCGCCTGCTTCAGGGGATTCCTCTCGTTTTACTGACCATTACCGGTTCCTTCCCCACAGCACAAAACTTGCTGAGCATTTAAGTTTTGTGCTGTGGGGAAGGAACCGGTAATGGTCAGTAAAACGAAAGGAATCCCCTGAAGCAGGCGAGCTGTGCCGCCGAAACACTGCAATGTCGGGAGGGTAGAATTTTAACAATCACACACACATATTGGTTGATAGCACTGCCTGTCAGGCAGTTGATTTGGATATTCACGGGACAAGTTTACACAACGGTGCGGAGAGGTTGTCATGAATTTGGCAAGATAAGTAAAACATTTTTAAAACGATAAAAAAGTTAAAAATTGGCATATATAATAAAAGAGTACATTAGTGAAATTGGTAAATGAAGTTACTATTCTAGTGCCATTGCCATCATGAAAGAGGTTGTAGCCCTGTATAGGGCAAGAGCCTAAGCGATTGAGCACGCAGTCTGATACCAATTTCTGAAGGTGAAAAACAAACGGATGAAATGTTAAAACATAATTAATCCTCACATATTGTGTATGTTTGATTGTATTGAGTGAGGACAGTAGCCCTTCAATTTTGTCATTTGAGTAGTCTTACACCATTGCAAGTCTTCAAAGTGCACAAAGTGATGGAGCCAGAAAGGATGCACCCTAGGAGTTCAGAGAAGTTCTGTTGGGGCTGCATCAGTAGATCATTGAAGATGGGAGTGGTACCATGTAACCGGAGAAGGATGGCTACTGTCCTCTTCATAAAAGTGCTAGCAGAGATGAGATTGGAAACAACAGGTTTGTTAATCTAATATCAGTGGTGAGAACATTAACTGTATTGAAGTTCAGAAAGTGAAATATCTAGTTTCCAATGGGGTGCAGGATTCCAGGCAGCATGGTTTTCCCAGAGGGAGATCATGTCGAATAATTCTGATCAAATGCCTTGATTGGATGACTAGGGAATTAGATTAAGAATGTGCTCTGGATCTAGTTTTCCTGGATTTCAACAAAGCCAAGAGGGCAGGGGCATACAAGGGTCCTGGGGCCAATTCTCAACTTCTCTCCCACGCCAACACAATCCAAAGGCCCCAGGACAGAGTTCATGTCTAATTCAGGGGAGGAATAAATCCCAAGGTAGCAGGGTTGACCATTCAGGGGAAGTTTTAGTTCAGTTTCCACATTAATGGATGTGGGTGCCCACATGATACCCTGGAGGCTCAGTTTGAGTGCCCAGAATAAATCTTTACTGCAAACTGTTCTTTATTGATAATATGGCACAATTCAGTTCTTGGCCCAACAGATGGAAATCACACCTCTCCAATCCTTGCTCTACCCGTGTATGGGACTCAGTATCTGGGCTAGCAAAACTCTTACCATCTAGCGCACAGAAAAGAAGACTTTCAAGGTGGACAAGAGTAAGCCTAGATGGACAGAAAACATTTCTTCCAAAATACTGGCACATAAACTATTAGATCTCACTTTTTGCACAGTCTCTCCAAAGTGCCTATCTCTGAGGATGAAGACTCCGGATGGGGATCTTAGGATGTATCACAAAAGTGTTACTTCCAGTTCTTCTCTTCAAATGACAAAACAGTATCTTTCTTAAGGAAAGTCCAGATAGCAGAGTACACAGCAGCTCTCTCAGGGTAGGAAATGTGGCTACAAACTTTCTCCCCAACAACTTAAAGCAGAAATATTCACAAAAAATGGGAAAATCTGGAATCATCCTGCAGCTAGTCACCCCTCTCACAACCCACTGTTTGTGGGATGGAGAAGAGCAGAATCTATCCTACTTCCTTGTCTAACCTAGCTTTTGGACTACTCAAAATCCTCTAGTCAAGGGTACTAGGGCTCTCACAAGAAAGAACCCTCAAAAGGATAAGTCCAAAAATCAGTAACCACATTCTGGAACCAGTCCCCAGAAGGGTACAAGTCCTCTTCCCACTCTAGGTGTTGTTCTGAGCTGGGAGCCTAGAACCCATATCAGGGAAAGAGAGGCTGGTGCAGAGCTGTACTGGTTGGGACTGTAAGTGCAGAGCTCTGTTTTACCAGAGAGAGCAGGAGAAGGGAGCCTCTCTTAAAGAGGAAGTGTCCTCTTTGGCTTCACATGCACTAAACAGCCAGATCAGATTTTTGGAGCCAGCCTGGGTGATGAAAAGGTTGCCCTGCTGCCCACCTAGAGGATTCTATTCAGCATTGACTGTGGTGACTGCAGGAGACCTGGGTGGTGAGAGCTGGCATGCCAATTGGCACTATGTAAGTGACTGAACTGTGATAACATTGAAAATTTGTCTTGTTGAAATTTCTGAATGAGGTTTCGGCCAAAATGTTTAAAGTATGGGATTTCTACCTCCAGTGTTTGGGAGGGTATGTTTTTCCCTTTCTTCTTTTGCAGGGCCTGCCAATCTGGCCCTCTCTACTACCGTAGTAACAGATACCTGGATTTTCAAGAGCCATCGAAGATCGGGACCAGAGACGCCAGGGCTATGAATAATTTTCTGTTCCTGATTTATAAGTTCAAATACTGATTCCATTTATGGGTGGGAATATTTATTAAAGAAAATTATTTTTCTATAAATCAGGAAAAAGAAATCAAAAAAAGAAAAAGATTATATTTCATGGTGTTCAGCATATTGATTTGTACCACTAGTATGGAGGGAATTGTCCTTCTAAAGGCTTAACCATAATAAGTAAACCATGGATTTTGTATTGTTTCCCACTCCAAGTGGAGTGGGAAACAATACAAAATAAGGGGTAAAGCTAACACGTCGAAAACGTGCGTCCAAATGCCGGATAACAGTGTGCTCCGTTGGAGCGCACTGTACTGTATTGGTCTATATGTTATTATTACATTTTCTCAGTGGTATTTTATTGCCAGGGAAAATACCGCATAGTTTACTAATTAGGCATGTGCAGCTGGAAAAATTTAGTTTCATTTTAAAATTCATTTCATGGGGACCCTAATTCATGTTTTTGGTTTCAAAACAAAAAAAGTGTTTTAGTTTGATTCATTTTTATTTGCCATTAAAGTCAATGTGGGAAGCATTACAAGTAATTTACAGCTTATACTGGGCTCCAGAATAGGTGTTTTCTTTTTAAATTAATTGTCTTAAAACTTTTTGGAAGAAATCAACAGAAGGGAGAAAGAGCTCCAAGGTACCTAGAAAGACTGAGGAGACAGGAAAGTGGCACAAAAAATGATATGAATAACCTAAGACTCCGTAAAGGGGCAAAAGGGTACCAGAATTGGCAGAATTTCACCAAGTTACTGTAAAAGGAACAAAAAGTAGTGAAGGAGGGATGAACAACCTAAAGCTCCAAGAGGGCACTAACAGACAGCATGAAGGGGGAACAAAACAGGAAGAGTGCAGTAAAACCTCCAAGGCAGGCACTAACTAAGGTGTCAAGCCACACAAAGAGTGACTTCAAGGTTCCATAGCACTATAAGAGGTGCAAAGCAGCTCCCCCAGACTGGAAGGTGTAAGCTGTGGGGTATGACAACAAGGCACAGTGGCAATGGAAACGCCAAGGTGTAAGGTCTGGGCATGGAAGCAAGGCTGAGTGGCACAGAGATGCAGGGTGGAATTTAGATTTTCTTGTAGAATGGGTTTGCCAAATGTAAAGGTTCTTATCACAATTAGTACATCACAATGGTTTCTCTAATGACTGTGGGGTGGATTTCCAGGAAAGTAGTGCAGGGCTACTTTATTTAGAGGCCATTTCCCACATAACTGAGCTGCCCTCAGCCTAATCCATTTCCTGATTTTCTGGTTTTGCATGAAATCTCTTGTACTATGCTAAGTGTTATCACATTCAGAACAGTGAAATAGTTATGCTTAAGCATCTTTTGTCTTGTGCCAGTTTTTCTCTTACAGAATGGGGGCTGTTTTGGGCAAAAGTATTCAGAATAACAAACAACTTATAACAGTATAACAAACCAAGAAATCTCTCTTCAGTTTTGATGCAGAAATACTTTTTTGATTCTTCCTGGCATTGCCAGTGCCACTGCCAACCTGCCCAATTTTGGACACATTTAAATTTACTTCATCTGCTCTGCCTCTTCCCTGTCCCTGACATTATTGTTTCTATGTCACTTGGGAATTGAAGATTAAGACAAATATTTAATATTTTGCAGTGATATTGTAATGCCCACTGCCTAGTGTCCAATGCCCCCACTGTGCCCATTGCCAGGCAAATCAGTGAGTGTCATGCTGTCTGCACTATTTATCTGACACAGATAGGCTTCACAATACAGCCTATTATGCTGCACTCTCTGCCCTGCCCTCACTGTTCACTTATGCCCAGTGCTGCCTAATGTCCACTGCCCACACTGTGCCCACTGCCAGGCAAACAGAGAATGAATGAGTAATCTCAAGAGTACCTAAGGCTTCAATTACCAGAAAGGAAAAACAGAACAGCAATTGCAAGTTAAGCAACACAAATCTGCAATGAGACACAGGAAAAAGATCTAGGTGGATAATACACTGAAATTGTTTGCTCAGTGTGGTGCGGAGGTCAAACAAGCAAACAGAATGTTAAGAATTATTAGGAAGGGAATGGGGAATAAAACAGAGAATGTCATAATGCCTCTGTATCGCTCCATGGTGACACCGCACCTAGAGTACTGTGTCCAATTCTGGTCGCCGCATCTCATAAAAGATATAGTTGCACTAGAGAAGGTATAGAGGAAAGGCTAAAGAGGTTAGGGCTGTTCACTTGGGAGAAGAAATGGCTTAGGGGGGATATGATAAAGGTCTATAAAATCATGAGAAATCTAGAACAGGTAAATGTGAATTGGCTATTTACTCTTTCATATAATAGAAGGACTAGGGGGTACTCCATGAAGTTAGCAAGTGTTATTGTTTGGGATAGTTGTGGATGGATCCTTGGGCCGGTGGCAGATGACCACGCCCCCGGGGGAAGATCCCGAGACGGTCCACCGGTCAGGCTCAGAGTTTGGAGACAGACACACACTAGTCCTTTTATTAAACAATATTTTGAACCACCAGAGGTGGAACAGCGATCCCAGGATGGTAGAGCTATAGAGAAACTAAGTATAGTGAGTAGGCAGGGTATGCAGAGTTCAGGAATAGAACCTTGATAGTAACACTCACACAATAGTCTCTTGAAGCAATTCAGGAGCTGGAATGGATTAGGCCCTCGAGGAGCGAGTACCTGGTTCCAGGAAAGGCTCTGAGAGAAAGATGGTAACTCTCTGGTGTTGTAGGCAGCGATGACTTCCTGGCAGAAGTGATATTCAGGAGCAGGTCTGGGAACGTGGGCCCTCGAGGAGCGAGTACCGGTTACAGACTGCAACCTGAAAGGCAAAAGAGAAAACGAGGCCCCTGAGGAGCGGGTACCCCTGGTAAAGTCCGAGGAGGCACAGTAGAAAGGTATGCGGAGAGCAAATCCCATCCGCAGCGAAACCTCGAGGAAGCGAACCCTTGCTAACTCGATTAGTTAGCGATTTCAGAGACCTTTAAATATCCGGTGATGATGACGTCATCTCAGGGGGACGCCCCTGAGGTTCGCGCCACTGCTGGTACTTGAGTCGGGGCTGCACCGCGCGCGCACCCTTAGGCTTCTGGGAAACATGGCAGAGTGCAGCGTCTAGCGAGTCCGGGGATGCCGGAGGACAACAGCAAGATGATGCCGTGGCAGCCAATCATCCAACAAGCGAAGAGGGAGTCACCAAAGAGGTAAGGTGGGCGGAGTGGAGACGTCGGGCAGCGACGGTCTCAACAGCAAGTAGCCCATTTAAAACAAATTGTAGAAAATTCGTTTTCACTCAATGCACAATTAAGCCCTGAAATTCATTGCTGGAGTATGTGGTTTAGGGCAAGTTAGTGTAGCTGGGTTTAAAAAAAGCTTTGGATAAGTTCCTGGAGGAGGAGTCCATAAACTGCTGTAATCAAGTTGCCTTAGGGAATAGTCACTGGCATTAGTAGTATGGGATCTATTAATGTTTGGGTATTTGCCAGGTGATTGCAAACTTGGATTGGCCACTGTTGGAAACAGGATGCTGGACCTGATGGTCCCTTGGTGTGACCCAGTATGACAACTTCTTATGTTCTTATGAAATTGTGATGCAGCGCTGGCCCTCGCTGTTTTGCTTTCCTCTCCTGTGTGATGAACTGTTGATGGCTGATACATTGAGACTATATAATATGCCACAGAAAGCTTTTCAAATAACTCAGAGAGAGCTTAGAACTAGCTTTCACAGCTACAAAGTCTTGACACCCTTAGTCTTCAAGATCAAGCGTCTCTGTACCGGTCCGCAGCGATAGGTCAGACTAGAAAAATTCTTCGCTGTGATACGTCATTCATCTCATCTCTTTTACAACATGCCCATCCTCCCCTTCTCTGCTGACTGCCTGCTCTTTTACTGTATCAATTCTGACTGTACGCATGGACCTGTTGCTCTCCCTATGATTTCTATGAGTCCAGTGGCTATAATGGCTTATAAAAATTATTCTACTTCAAACAAATGAAATGAATAGGATTCATTTAATTCATGGGGCTCCTTCAATTCAGTTTGGGGCCCCACAAAAGAAATGAATTGACCTCTATTTGTTTTGTTTTTCTATTTATTTTTAAACTAATGCACATCCTTACTTTCCCATAGTCTGGATGTGATCTCACATAATCAGGGTCAGCTGCCTTCTTCACAATCTGTTGGTCCTCTTCTTCTTGAAACCACTCCTCTTGGTAATCGTCTACATAATTAATTAAGTAGAATGGAATGAAAGTAAAGTGAAGGTCAAACTCAGCCCTCACTTTTTTCCAGACCAGTATTTCTGCCTGCAAGGCCCATGTGAGTTCTTTCCCTATCAGTGGTTTGCTGGGTACCACCTAAGCCTAGTCTTTAACATCCTTTGGAAGAACATGATCAAAAAGATCACCCCTCATACTGAGGCAAGTGACAGTCGAGGGCAGTTACATTTCGCTAGTCTCCAGTGAAACTGAAATTGTTGTGGTCTCTGCTGATGGTACAGGTGAACCACTGATGGCCTGGTCTTAGAAACTGACTTCTTTATTGCCTGCTCACAAAATTCCTAGTAGATAGAGGATTCAGGGACCAGAAATGTTGACTTCTGAAGTGCACTAATTGCTACATTCCACTGTTTGGAATCTGCAGACAAAAACACCCTCCTTTGAGAGGATCTTCCAGAGGATCTAAAACTGGAAGATCAAGAATCAGAGAAGTACCTTCTTCCCCTTCCAGTCCCATCAGAGCAAACAGATGGCAGACTCTGACACAGATTCCTGGGCCTATCTCCCTCTAAAGGCCCTCCTCAAAGCAGATCTTCCCCTCTCCAGTGGTTCACTAGCCTCCTTCTCAATGGACAAAATACTTTCTTCCACCAGATCTCCCCAGCTGGTACTCAGAGGGGATTTCGATTGTTTCCAACACTTTTTCTACAATGGTCATCACCTTGGAACAAGAAATGGCAGGCAGTGATTTCTTTATGTACGCATTTCCTTTTCCCAGTTATGAGGCCCTCAAGCCATGACCCCAACTCCTCTCTGATGACTTGGATGGGGAAATGGTGTGGGCCTGTTGCACCATTTTCTCAAGGGCACTGACCAGTTGATGTCCCATGTTACTGTTGGGCAGGGTATTCCTGGCTGCAGCCTTCTGATAAAGAAGTTGGCATAGCAGCAGCATTGCAGGCTCATGGGTTGGGGATGCCACAAGGTGTAGCAATCAGTACATTTCAAAGCCTCCATGGCCTGGCACCCCCACAAGTTCAACTTAATCTTGCCTCAAGGGAGGAAGAAAATGGTGGCTTCAATTATTTTAGGTGCACTCTGTGGGCTGATCTTAGAGACAGAGATGGTTCTCACAACCAGGATGCTCACCATAATTATAGCTCCTTGTTGAAGGCCATGACTGCCTTCTTCAGAGAGCAGTAGCAGAGAGCTAAATCTGAATCGGTAGGGATTTGACATGGTCAATAAAAGGCAAGATTCACTATTACAGCAGTCCTGGCAATGGCAAATTTTGAAAACCACAGCGGTTTCAGCAACAAAGCGCACAGCATTAAGGACCTACTCTATGCAGTCTGCTCAACAGCAGCTAGGCATGCGCACTTTCTCCATCAAAACTGATGACATCACACACAACATCATATCCCCTTCTCCTCTATTGGATGGCTTGGACTTGGAGGATCGAATGATGCCCTTAACCAGGTTCTTGTGCATGTACTTCAACATGACCTGAGTGTCTGTGAGCGACAATGGGTAGATTCTATCCCGAGGAGGTTCCATGTTAGGTAACAAGTTGATTGTGCAATCGTAGATACGATGAGGAGGTAGAGTGTCTGCAGCCTTCTTGGAGAACACATCTGATTATGATGAATATTGTGGGGAAAGGCCCAGAGGAGAAAGTGAAGTACTCAGGCAAGGCAGCAGTGATATGGGCTCCAGACAGTTGGTGTGACAGGAGGAACCACAGCTGGAAAGTTGTAAGGTGGCCCCAGTGCTGTTGTAACCACGACAGTCCCAAGACCACAGGATGTATGGCCTTGTCCAGAATGTGGAAAGAGATGGTCTCCACGTGCAGTGTCCCCGTGCGGAGCAGAATAAGAGTAGTGGTGTTGGTGACCTGACCAGGCAGTGGCTCTCCGTGTATGGAAGAAAGGAATAAAGGTAATGGGGAGTGGATGGTGGTAATCTGGAGGTGATCTGTCAATTGTTTTAAAATAAAATTCCCACCAGCCCCAGAGTCCACAAGAGCCAGAGTATGGAACTCCCGATTGTCCAGCTTGATGGAGACGGGCAGTGTCAATGGAGGAGAAGGCGAAGTCAGGCCTAGGAGCAGTCCTCCTGCTGAAACTAGGCCTGGGAGTTTCCCGGACAGGCAGGGCATGTGGCTAAGGCATGACCTGATTTTCCGCAGTATAAGCAAAGGCCTAATTGTTGGCATCATCGTCGTTCCTTAGGGGGAAGCCTGCTCCGGCCCATTTGCATAGGCTCTTCCTCAGCTTTGCTTTGAGTCAAGTTCAGCCTGGGTGAAGATGATCATTGAATGTGGGATGAGTTTGGTATAGATCTTCTGGACACTAGGGACTCCTGCAAATGCTCCTGCAGGCGGCGGTTAATCCTCCCGGCAAGATCTATAAATGAGTCCAAAGATGCAGGCAATTCGTGGGTCACCAACTCATCTTTGATTCGAGAGCTCAGTCTCTCAAGAAAAGTGGATCGAAGGCAGTTAGTGTCCCAATGAAGTTTATTTATTTAAAATTTTTTCTATACCGTCGCTAAGTTATATACCATCGCAAAGGTTTACATGTAGGCACATAAATTAAGGTAGGTGAATGCTTACAATAGTACATTCTAACAGGTGCCACAAAAGGTTCAGTTACAATATATTATAGAAGACAATCGATTGTTTAGTGAAGTAGGTCATGAGCAGATGTACCTGTAAGGTACTATTCACAGGTAAAATTCATATTCTTTGTGTTTTACAATTATGTTTGTTGTAAAATAGAGTTGTTAGACTATTATAATGCACATTCTGGTGCTCTTCTGCCTATTCCTGTATATTTTCTATTATCCGGTCTCTTTATAAAATGCTTGTTTATAAAAAGCCATGTTTTTAAACTTTTCTTAAAGGTTTTGAGATCTCTTTGTAATCTTATCTCTAGAGGCCCTTTCTCTCACTTGGGTTAGTCCCGCTGTCTTTACTGAAGGAATGGTTAAGAGTGCTTTGTTTGCTGAACAAAGGTTTCTGTGTGGGACGTGTACTCGTAGTGCTGTGTTTAGCCAGTCCACTTTTTCATCATATATTTGTTTATGTATGGTACATAAGGCTTTGTATTTTATTCTGTGTTCAATAGGTAGCCAATGTAATTCCGCCAGAGTTTCCGCCAGAGTTTCAATGTAATTCCGCCAGAGTTCAGTTATATGGTCCCTTCTTCTTTTTACGGTTAGTATTCTAGCTGCTGTGTTCTGAAGTATTTGAAACTGTCTTAATGTTGTATTCGGGAATTCTAGTAAAAGTGCATTACAGTAGTCAGTGCTGGAGAAAACTAGTGCCTGAAGTACTGTTCTGAAATCAGCTGGTGTTAGTAGTGGCTTTAGTTTTCTGAGGATCATGAATTTTGCATAGCCTTCTTTTACTTTTAGTGATATGTGCTGTTTTAGATTGATTTCTGGGTCCATTACTATTCCAAGGTTCCGTACTTTTTCAGCTAGTTCAATTTTCTGGTTGTTTTTGAGTATTATTGGAGTTTGAATGATTTTGATATTTTTTCGTTCTAAGTGTAGAAATTCTGTTTTTTCAATGTTAATCACAAGTTCCATTCGGTTTAGCAGTTGTTTTATAATGTCTAGATACATGTTAGCTAGGTTTAATGTTTTCTCTATTGTGTCCTCGATTGATAGAATTAGTTGAATATCGTCTGTGTAAATGTAATGTATGATTCCCAGTCCTGCTAGTAGATGACAGATGGGCAACATGTATTTGTTAAAGAGGGTTGTGGACAGGGCTGATCCCTGCGGTACTCCTGTTTTGAGATTGACTTTTTCTGATAATACGCTGTTGATCTGAACTTGAAAGAACCTATTATTTAGATATGAACTGAACCAGTTTATTATTTTGCTGTATAATCCAATTTCTTCTAGTCTTTTTAGTAGTATTTTATGGTTTACTGTATTGAAGGCTTTACATTATTAGAATGTAATGTTTACCGCTATCAAAACCTCTTAGAATGTTATCTATTAGCGAGAGAAGTAGTGTCTCAGTGCTGTAATGCTTGCAAAATCCATGTTGTGATGGATACAGTATGTTATTATTGTCTAGGTGTTCAGTTAGCTGTTTCTGTACAGTTTTTTCTATTAGTTTTCCTATTAAGGGAAGATTTGAGACTGGACAGTAGTTGTTCAGGATCAGGGGGTCATTGTTTTTTTTCTTTACGATTGGTTTTATAATTGCCCCTTTCAGTATATCTGGCATTGTTCCTTCTTCTAGAGATAGGTTTATGATCTTAGCTAATGTTGGGGAGACTTTGTTAGCTGGTTTTTTTAGGTCAAATGTTGGTATTAAGTCGATTTTGTGTGGAGCCGGGTTTAGGTTTTGTTTAGCATGGATTCAACTTCCAGTTCGGATATCTCAATAAATGGCGACCATTGGTTAATGTCTCTTTTTTGCATTTTAATTTCTTGTTTGGTAGTGTTTGGAATTTTGGTTCTTAAGTTTGTAATTTTGTCACTGAAGAATTTGGCAATTTCATTACATTTTGATTCTGGTAGATTTTGAGGTGATTCTTGTTTGTCATTGGTGAGATTTGATACTATGGAGAATAAGGTTCTTGGGTTGTTAGCAAACTTTTCTATTTTATTGCTGTAGTATTCTTTCTTAACATTAAGGATTAGTTGTTTGTGAAATGCTAGATGTTTTCTGTATTTAGTTAGGGTTTCAGTTGTTTTGTGTTTTCTCCATCTTTTTGCTATTGTCCTGAGAATCCTTTTTGTATCTTTTACTTTTTCGTTATGCCAGGGATTATTTTGTATTGATTCTTTTTTTCATATTGGTTTGATAGGGTTTATTTCATCAACTATTTTTTTGGTTGAGTCTAACCATGCTCTGATGACAGGGTCCAGAATTCTATGACGTACTGTCAATGGCCAGGTGCCCTGTTGGAGATGTAGAAGCATGGATCCGGAAGTGGATTTTCTGTCAGGGTCATCGAAGATGGAGCTAAATAAGGCCAGAAACCCAGGCAGGTCTCGAAGAACCGGGTCAGCACACTCCCAGAGGGGTGATGCCCAGTCCAAGGCCTTGCCATCCAGGAGAGAAAGGATGTAGGTAGTCTTGGTAATCACATCTTGGAAATAAGCTGGTTGTAGGCAGAAGTGCATGTTTCATTGGTTCAGGAAACCTCTGCACATAAGAGGGTTCCCAGAAAAGCGTGGAGGTGCCAGCAATGGCATGGTCAGCCGAGGAACTGGCATAGAGGTGGAAGGGTTGAGCTCGGGAGACGTCGTGGTAGTAGTCACTGCAACATCTAAACGAGTGCTCAAGTTGTCTATGGCAGCAGCTAGTGTTTCCAGGAACTTTTGTTGCTTGCTGATTCTTTGTCCCAGGACAGGGATGGCCTCTATAGCTGAGACCTCTGCCAGGTCCATGGACTTGGCAATCTGTTAGGTTTTGTAGGTTTCATGGATCCTTGGCCCGAGGTGGGAGTTGACTCTCCTTGAGGGGTTGAGCCCCACAGTGCCCCACCATCAGGAGGTGAGGTGGTATGGAAACACAGTCAATTGGACCATAGCTGTGGCCCAGGAGAAAGGAGGCGTAGACAAGTTGTTTGTGTCACAGCCACATGAATCCAGACACCTGCACTGAGGCAATACTGCAGGGTTCCCCGAGGAGAGGAGTCGGAGAGAACAGTCCAAGGTATTGCAGTGCTGGACAGGTAAGGAGATAGGATAAGCAGAAGAAGGATCTCCAAGGCAGAGATGCACTGGGCAGTCCCGAGGAGCGGGGAAGCTTGGAGACATGATCTCTGGTGTAGTAGTGCTGAGATCACCCTGAGGAGCGGGAAAATATAGAGACTGAATGTCTGGTGTGATAACACTGAAGCTATGCCAAAGAGCAGGGAAACATGAAGACAGGATCTCCTGTGTAGTAATGCTGAGGCTACCCCGAGGAGCGGGGAAGTGTAGAGACAGGAACTCCGGTGTAGTGACGCTGAGGTTACCCCGTGGAGTAGGGAAGCACGGTGACAGGATCTCTGGTATAGCAACGCTGAGGCTACCCCGAGGAGTGGGGAAGCGTAGCAAAAGGATCTCTGGTGAAGTAGCGCTGAGGCTACCCTGAAGAGCGGGGCAGCGCAAGACAGAGTCCCAGAACAGGAAGCGCAGAGCAGGTCCCCGAGGAGTGGGAACCCAGAGCCAAAGTCCAAGGTTGAAGAGCATGGATCCAAGCCAGGTTCAGCAGGTCCAGAGAACAGGTACAAGCACTAGAGGAGCTCAGGGAACTCATTGCCAAGTCGGTTAGCATAGGCCAAAGGAGGTCCTTAAATAACTCAGGCTTCTGATGTCATCAGCTGGGGACACTCCTGGAGTTCCTGCCATTGGGCCTTTAAAGAGAGGCCAGGTGGCGCACACGTGCACCTAGAGAGGCCCGGAGATGGAGTGTAGGTCGGCGGCATCCCAGCTGCCACATGGAGTCTCGAGAGCCAGGAGGAATGCGGCAATAGCGGCTAGTCACAGCTGCGAGTTCACCCGCAGTGGAGAGCAGAGCATGACATGACGTGAGTTAGGTCGATCGCGTGTGGCCGCGGCCAACGGTCATAACAATAAGCCAAGAAGGCAGGGGCAAGCGAGGGTCCCAGGGCCAATTCTCAACTTCTCTCCCACTCAAACACAGTTCTAGAGGCTGGAACAGAGTTCATATCCAGGGCAGGAGGAATAAATCCTCCAAGGCCCAAGGTGGCATGAGTGACTCCCAAGTTTATTGTCCTGGGGAGGTCTCAGTTCAATTTCGCCATCAGTGGATGTGAGTGCCAACAAAATACTCTGGAGACTCAGTTTGAGTGTCCACACCCATCCTTTAATACGAAAGTTCTTAATTGGCAAAATGGCACTGTTCACATCTCGAAATCACAGGTCTCCAATCTTTTTTTCTATTTGTGAAAGGCCTGGAGAAGCAATGCTTTCCAGGTGGACAGGGATATTTAGACGGGTAGAAAAAAATCCCCTTCCAAAAATACTGGGACATAAACAATTAGGTTTCAGTCTTTGCACAGTCTAAGTACCTTAGACTCCCAACATGAAGACTCCAGATGGGAGTCCACGGATGTATCAAAATGTGTTACTCCACAGATCTCCTTCTCCTTACTACCAATTCCAGACTCTGTGCTTTCCACCTGGCTCTGCTATGTGTTCAGAATAGTTCTCCTGAACGGGTGCATCATGCTCCCTCTCTTGCTGGCCATCCAGTGCTCCCTCCATGTGACAGGGGCTGGCCAATGGCATGGATACCCTGTCACACAGTAAGGGCAAAGGGCCATCGGCGCCATTTTGATTAGTGGCAGCCTACGGCCCAAGAGCGGGAGATCGCTCCAGGGACCCCCACTGGACCACCAGGTACCTGTAAAAAGTTTTTTGGGGGGTCAGGAGGGTGGGGGAAGCTAAGGGATTAGTTTTAAAGGGTCGGGATGGGTTTAGGGGTTATTTTTGTGTGCTGTTTTTCCCGCCCTCCCCCAAAATGATAAGAGAACCCCACGAACAATTTTGTGGGGTTTTCCTATCGGTTTCGGGGAGCCCCCGATTTCTGACGACTTTGAAAATATCGTACGATATTTTCAATCGCCAGAAATATGATTCACATCCCTAGTAGACTCTTACTTTCCTGCTCTCTAACTCAAATGACACACTTTGTAACATTTCATGCTGTTTTTATAAACAGCAGGGGCTGGCTAGCCATTCCAGCAACCTTAGTGGAGGAGCTCTTCCTAAATGATCCTCCCCTCCCTCTGCTACCTAAGCGCTATTCTCCTAGCTCAAAAGTGCTTAGAACTAGGGCCATATTCATAATGAATCCCAAAGAAGTCATTACATCTGGAAGCCCCTAACTCATGCAATCATCCCCAACACTCTGCCTATTGAATTTTATTTTCCCCTTATTGGCCTTCTAAAGTTTCATATAACTGAGCAAACACTCAAGCTCTTTTGTCATTTCTTCTACCTGTTATCTCCCCTCCCACCAACTTTACTTACCACTACATTTCTATATCAGTCCTGACCACATAAAAATTCCATTATGGTTTTGGCTGTCACTAACTCTGCTCATAAGCTATTCCAGGCATCTACTATCTTCTCAGTAAAAAAATATTTTTTATGTTCCCTTAGAACCTTCCTCCTTGCAAATTCATGTTGTGGCATCTTATCCTTGAATTTCCTTTTCTATGGAAAATTTCAACTTCCCATACTTTATTGAAGTCTGTCAAATAAAAATATAGGAAATGGCATGCTGGGTCAAACCAAAGTTCATGGAGCTCAGTATTCTGTAGGGAGAAGAGCTCTGATTTCTAACCCCACCTTTCTTTAGGTGTGTACCTACTGTTTACCAGTGACCCTCCTGTTCCTTGTAAGAAAATTAGCCAAACTGCCAAACAAAACAAATCTCCTTTAATCCAAACTTATACAAGGCTAAGCTTAACACTTTGCGCCAGGAAATACACAGGCATTTGGGGACACAGGCAATAAGATAAACAATATTTACAAAAGCATATTTAACGTCCAGTGCTTATCAAATTACCATAAATTTCTGCTGGTCTCATCTCTCTTTAGCTGAGACATACTTTTGAATGCTAATAACTCTACCTTATTTACCCCTGGGGTAGGAAATGGAGCCTCAATTCTTACCAGGCGACTGGTAGTAGTTTATGTTTTCGGGCTGGTTGGGGGAGGTCCAACCTTCACCAGTCTCCAGCACAGATGCAGAGAGCAGTCATGGCACAAGAGTGACAGACTGTTCACTCTCAAGTCACGTAGACTTTGCCTCTGCAAGTCACCTTGGCCAAGGATGCAAAGCAAAGCAGGGGTGGAAAGCCATAGCATTCAGATGGGTAATCTCCTTCTCATCAGATGGGTCTTAAGCAGCTGATGGAAGGACATCTTTCCCCTTTTCAAGGGCTCACATATATATAATCCATCAGCTCATGCAAGGTCAAAGGCATGCATAATTAAGGTTTTTAATTAGCAGACCTTCTCGCTCCTTTTACCGGTTCCTTTGTTTGCTCTGGAGTTCAACAAGCGGTCATTTTTGCTGAATGACAGTTACAGGGCTCTGGTAGACTATGATCCCAGATGGACATTCAGGACCATAAAAAGCAGTCTCAATATTATTGCAAGTCCGATTCTCACCCCATACCATCTGTGCTGATGTTTCTTTTGGCCACATTTTGGGGTCAGGTTGGCTAGCAAGGCTAATAAATTCTTTGGGCTTGTCACACATACAGCAATGAGAAGGCTCTCTCATGTCTGCATTTGGCTGTACATAGCCCAAATAGGTCAATGTCCATTTTTAATGATGTCAAAGGGTCCATCTTAGCTGCTTGTCCCTGTTAGCAAGAATTTGGATATTTCCTACAATTCTGTCTCTTACAGTGGCCAGTCTGGGTCATGAGTATCTGGATGATCCCCAATAATTGATCTATCTCTTGTATCTCACTCCCAGAGACAAGCACTGGCTTTCCCAAATCTACCTGGCAAATAACTGTTTAGGAATTTTTCCTTCAGGAACTTGTCCAATCCTGTTTTGAACCCCATTGTGTTAATTAAACATACTCTGGCATGGCCCTGCTCTCTTCCCAATCTTTTTTTTCCTCAGTAAGTACATTTTGTGTATCATAAGCTTTTCTTCATAGGGTTCGTATTACAGGCCTTCTGTCATTTCAGTAGCCCTGTTCTCAACTGCTTCCATCTTCTTCATGCTCTGTTGAAGATATGGTCTCCAGAACTAAACACAGAGGTCCATTATCAGAGATCTGGTGAGTGGGTAGGTTATCCAGTTAATGTCACCTGATAACTTCACCTGAGCTAATCAGGATAACTTCATGGGCAGGTATTTTTCTGACCAGACTTTCCCAGACTAACTTTAGCCAGGTAGCTCTGAAAATCAGCACTCACTGGCTAAAATTTAACCACATCACCAGGATGCCTCCTCATTTCTTTTTCTCTGGCTAAATGTTGTCAAGGTAATAATTTTCCCAGACAAAATTTAGCTAGACATTGGGAGAAAATATTAAAATCTCAGGTTTTGTCTGGGTAACTCGACAAACCCTGGGTATACAGACCAACCCTTTTTAATATCGACTTAGCGGTACTTTAGGTGGGATCTCACTAGTGACCTACAAAAAGGCAATATTACCCTCTTTTTCCTATTAATAATTATATTTCTACTTTTTCAATTGAGCATACTGTTACATGTTCTTATGTTGCCTTTCCCTCACTGTCTATGGAGTTGTTCAATATCTTTTAGAGAATATTTATATAACTCCAAACAGTGACTGAAACAAGGAAAAGCTTTCTTTTTTCTCTCCTGGACCATATTTTGCACTAACATCACTCTCTCAGCATGCTCTGTGTGCTTTCTTCTCCCTATTCCAGATGATATTGAAGTCATAGTACTCCTCTATCCCAGATGTTGCTTAAATAACAAACACCACAAAGGATGTGGAAAATATGCAGAACACACCAAATAATATCAAGAAAACACGAGTGTGTTGCAAATTAGTCTTATGGTTTGGTGATTTATGTAGTGATCAAAGATTCTTGGTATTGATATCAGTACTTTAATTCCAAAACTAAAAGAGACCATTTCAAGAAAGTCAAAATCAGTTCCTGCAGTACAATTTAATGCTCCTCTGTCCCCCGACATGGGACCCTGTTTCGCTGAAGTTTCATCGGGAGGAACAACTCTACAGAAGAAATCAAAAGAGCATCAATTCAAAGAGAATGATTTTACAAAGTATACAGACCAATTAGTGGCTGCTGCTTAAATAACAAAGCCAATAATGTATTATCCTTTGGAATGCAGGGGCAGGCCTCAAATTCTGCAAACAGAGAATTCACTTCTTTTTTTTTTAATGCAAATGTATGGAGTCTCTCAACAATTCTCAAACTCAGGAAGGGTACACTCTTGGGTAGGGATGAATTGAACCCCTCATGACTTTTAGCAAAGTACTTTCCTTTTACACCAATGTTATTTTCATGAACAAGTCCCTTTTCTTGGTTTGCATTGGGCAATTGCCATGGACAAATGAGTGTTTTGTGTTTTTTGCATGATGCTCTATGTACCGGTACAACTCGTGCTAGAATGAAGGCACTTGGATCTGATGCTTTATTGAATCTAAGCCTAGATGAGAAGCAAATTATCTCACTTTCCTCCACTGCCTTATGCATACACGCACATTGCTTTGGTAAGAAATTGCTTTGGATTAGGATATTTCTGCAGTAAGGTGGCATTCATTCTGTTTGTACCAGGGTGAGCCCAAACTCAACAAATTAACCAAAGTCACAGCCAGCTTTTGAATGACTGGCAAAAACATTGTTGGAATTGGGCTATTGTTTGGAGGGTTGATCTATTCATGTTTTAATTACCAACATTTGAAATCACAGTCAGCTTTCCTTAACATCCAAAATGGCACAGCTGAAATAGAAACACACTTCTTGCATCAGCAGAATTCTTCAAGCCTCATCTTTTAATTTGAAAGTACAAGGGCACAATTCAATCTCACTAGCTATTGTGAGGCTGTTGCCCAAACATCTGCCCTCCCAGGTCCCCAGTATAGCCTTCCAGAGCGACCTGCCTATGTAAAGCTCCTGCATTTCCGCTAAGACATTTCCTATCGCCACCTTTGCCATTCAGTTAGGCAATCCCAACACTCCTAGAAATCATTTGATGCAGCACTTTAAACACTTAAGACGTGTGTTGCTAACAGAAGGCTACATGCACCTGTTTTCATCTCCGTATCACAAAACGTCGTGTCTATGAAACAAAGATTCTTCTTACACTAGGGTGGATATTATGGGCTGGCTTTCCAGGTTAAAGAATAAGCTCTAACTCGTTAAACTATTCCTATCGTTATACTTACTCTACCTGCCTTTATCTTCCTTCCAGCTTGTTTTAAGCTTCCAAGTTCTTCCATGCCTTGTTGATTGTAACTTTGACTTATTCCTTTTTCCTTGTTTATCTATTGTTACCAGAATTGTCACCTCAGTTTACCCTTGTTAAAATGTAAACCGATCCGATATGGTTATCTACTATGAGGGTCGGTATAAAAAACTGTTAAATAAATAAATAAATAAATATTGAAAAAAAAAGAAATCTGTATTTTATAAACGGCCCTATCATATAAGACAGTTGCCCATAATTTATATGTGTTTTACTTTGGCAACTGAATTGATGAAAAACATGAGCGATCATGTTCCAATTAAAATATCATCATCATCATCATCTTCAAGCAGAACATAAAAATTCCAAGATGATTAGGTTTGGGTCACATTCACTGAGAGCTCCTGCTCTAATTAGAATTTTGAAAACACATTCTGGATCTGTTCCATTCACAGTCAGTGCTTTCACCACAGTTTAGCTGTGGGATGACATGCATAATAGTCTTACTTCTGTGTAGACTGTTTAGTTTGGTGCCAGAGTCTGCCTCAATGCACTGAAACTAGAACCTTTTTTTTCCCTAGTGTTACTAAGCATGCTTGTAATTAAACTTATGAATGAGATAACCCCACTAGCTAGCAAATGGAATTTACAATTTTTAAAAAATATATGGGCCGGATTTTAAAAGGGTCTACACGCGCCGGGCCTATTTTAAAAAGGCCCCGCAATGCATGTAAAACCCTGGGACGCGTGTAAGTCCTGGGGCATGCAAAAAGGGGGTGGGGAGGGGCGGGGCATATGTGGGGCAGGGAGGTCTGGGTGGGGGCGGGGCCAGAGGCCTCCAACAGAGCGGCCATTGCCATAGCCGCTCTGTTGGAGGATCGCCTGCCGGCAGACTGCCGTGGGGAAAGGTTAGGGGAATGAGTGGGAAGGTCAGGTTAAGAGGAAGGGAATGGTGGAAGGGAATGGGGGAAAGTAGCGCGGCTCAACGCACACAAGGTGCACAATTGTGCACCCCCTTGCGCACACCAACCCCATATTTTATAACTTGTGCGTGGCTGCGCATGCAAGTTATAAAATCGGGCGTACATATGCACGCACCGTGTAGCGCACGCACATGTAAGCCACGCGCGCTCCTTTTAAAATCTACCCCTATATTTTTAACGAAATAAAAATCAAAGATAAACTTTTGTTTTTGTGAAACTGCCTAACCGGGTACATAAAATGATGGAATGGGACTTCATCCAATGCAGGGGCCGTTCCCACTAAATGTATTTTGTGGGTTCTTCAAAATGGTCATTCAGATAGTGAAGTGGACCTTAATAGTGACAGAATGATTTAACACAACACTATTTCACTTGTGCTATTAGAACAGGGAGGAAACTCTCTCATTCCCCTCCATGATTTTTGACTCCACCCATAGGAAATAAACTGACATAATAATGGAGATTTATATTCTAGGGAAGGGCTACTTATCTGGTTAACTTAGCTGGATAAGTGGTGATTTGCAGACATATCCAATTAAGTTAACCAGATAAAATAGACCTGTTCAAAGTTAGCAGATAAACTTATCCGGTTAACTCTTAGTTATGTGGGTGTATCCAGTAGAATGACCACACCATTGGAAATCCCAGATGAGTTAGCTAGATATGTTTATCCAACTAAATTGTTTAGCTGGATAATGACTGAATATCAGCCTCCATATGTTTCTCTCAAATCTCTCTGCAATGTTGTTAATAAAGATTTTGAAAAGAACTGGTTCTAGCACAGAGCCTTGAAGTAGCTCACAGGTCACATTATCTTCATCAGAATGGATACCATTGATCTCTCAAGCTTTTCAACTAGAAATTCCCTACGAAGTTTCAGAATATTGGAAATCGGGCTTTCTATTTAGTCAACCTCCAGCTTTAGGATAGTCTCCCTAAGGGAATTAGGTGATAAGTGACTCAAGAAGGTAAAGACTGTTTTTTGATCCCTTTTATGCTGGAACAGGAAACTGAGTGGAAGTGATGTGAAGAGGGCTAGGTTTTGAGAACTGACAGACTGTGGGCTGAGAGAGATTCTATAGAAAGTTAAAAGGAGAGGGGCTTTATGATGACGGTGATTTTTTTATGTACTTATTTTATGTTTTTATATTTATAAAACAATACATGCTTGATTCTGAAGATCTTTCTTCCATTTAATATATAATTCAGCTTCATGGAGATCATTGATGAATCAAAGAAAACAATTCTTTTGATTAGTTAATTAATTGTAACCCATCTCAAGCATCGGCAAGGCAAATAAATGGGCTATACATTTTAATAAATAAATAAATGGGCTATACATTTTAATAAATAAATATTTGACAGCCAGTCACTGTTGCTTAATCAGTTCCTCACTTACGGTCGGATTTTAAATCGGCCATGCGCGTAGAAATCGCCACTTACACGCATGGCTGGGCCCTGTGCACACTGTGAGCATTTTAAAAAGGGGCCAGCCATGCACATGTGGCGATACGCACATTAGTGCCGGGCCTTCACAAATGGGCGGGCCGGGGGGATGGGGATGGGCGGTCCAGGGGGGCAGAGCGGAGTGGGCCGGGGGTAGTCTGGGACAGCGCCATTCATCGCTGTCCCAGTGTTCGATTTTAATTCTTTTTGTGATTTTATTTGATTTTATCTTTTTCTTAACAGCTAATTTATTTATCTTTTTCTTGTAGTTTTTTTTAGCTGTTACTATCATTTTATAAAACATTGTATTTACTGTTTGTGTTTTTTACCTTGTAAACCGTTGTGAAGGCTTGTCTGATGTAACGGTATATAAAAGTTAATAAACTAAACTAAACTAAGCTGTCCCGGAGCATTGAATGCCGGTTGGCTGCTGGCGTGCACAAATTATTTTAGGTCAGGCCCTGAAGTAACTTGTAGAATAAAAGGTACCAAAAAAACAAAGGTGATTTAGAGGGTGGGGAGGAGAGTGGAAAGGGAAGGGAAGTTAGGCTAGTGGGTAGGCAAGTTCCCTCCCGGTCTGCTCCTAAATTGGGGGAGCCCAAATGTGCTTGCGTGTGGCCCATGTATTTTATAACATGTGTGCGCCGGTGCGCAAATGTTATATAATCGGTGCGTCCATGTGTGCTTGCACGTTTTAAAATCTACCCTTTAATTATCAGCTTTCTGTCCTACTCCCATATTCATTAGTTTGCTTAACCTTTCTTCTGTGCAGAAGAGTGACATAAGTTTTAAGGAAGTTCAGATTGTCAACATTTAGTGAATGCCCCTATCCACCCCTTTTGTCCCATCATTAAAGGAGTCAATAAAATTTGTTGGACAGGATCTTCTCTTGTGAAACTTTGTGGTCTTATAATGTTTTCTTCATCATACACTGACATACATTATAACACCTCAGACACAAGGCATTGTAAAATGCACAGCATTATTTAGAGCCAGTTACTGTTAAAAACTGAAGAAAATATTGATATACTGACTGTTCTGAGAACAAATGTAAGCATAGAAATAAGATTTTAAGTTTATGATGTAGAAAGAAAAGACAGTAGGTGATTCTGCTAGATAACGCTCAGCAAGTGAAAGCAGTACCAGATGAATTTTCAAAGAGTTTCATGGGGCTTGCTTGCTTAAAAATAGCATCTATACACATAAGTTGTTGCGCTCGCGGGTGGACCCTTGTCCTGGAGCAGAGGAGAACAGCTCCCTGGTAGGGACCAGGAAGCACCTGCCCCCAGCCTCTGTCTCCTCCAGTGCTCCGCCCCCAGGGGGCGGAGCACTGGAGGAGACAGAGGCTAGGATGGGCTTCACCACTGGAAGCCCGTGGTCCCCCCGGGTGGAGCCCCTAGGGACCTGGGCCACTTGGACTTAGGTGGGCCTCACAGGGTCTCCAAGAGAGATGGTAGTCAGGCGTTCCCACAGACAGGAGAGGAGCGTGGTCAGGTTCAAGACTGGAGGTCAGATGGAGCAAGGAGGACCAGAACAGCATAGGTGATGACAAGGCTAGGAACAGAGCCAGAATCTGGAGACGTGATCAAGCAGGCAGAGGTCAGAATCCGGGGGGTCAGTCCGAGGAGTGGTCAAGAAAGCAGAAGTCAGGTTCCAGAGGTCAGACGAGGTCACAGGCAGGCCGAGGTCAGAAGGCAGGCAGCTGGCAAACGAGTCTAGGAGCAGGCTGAGGTTAGAAGGCAGGCCAAGGAGCAGGCTGAGGTCAGAAGGCAGGCAGCAGCAGCAGGCAGGCAGGTCAAGGAGCAGGCTGAGGTCAGAAGGCAGGCAGCAGCAGCAGGCAGGCAGATCAAGGAGCAAGCTGAGGTCAGCACCAGTGAAAAAGTCCGGAGGTACTACCTGGGGAGACAACAGACGAACACAGGAACAAGTGGACACAGGAACAGGAGGATGCAGGAACAAAGCTGGAACAAGGCTGGAACAAGGCTCAGAGCACATTGACAATCTAGCAAAGTACAAACCCAATTGCCAAGGCAAGGAAGTGCAGGCAGGGACTTCTTTATAACAGGGAATCAATCAGGGCGCGCCGTGGAGCTAGGACCCGCCCCTGGCCCTACAAGAGGCCGGGTGGACCACGTGCATGCGCTTAGGGGCGTGGCCATTGCCACCGAGCGTGTCGAGCTCCGGCATGAGGCCCGATGCGTAGTGGAAGGCCCGGCGACTGTCGCTGCGGGACACCGAGGCCTGGAAGAGCTAGGGAGGCCGACCCGGGACCTGCCGTGGAACCAGAGAGGTGAGCAGGCCCATGCATGGGCCGGGCATGGACGGGGTGCGTAACATAAGTAGCATTACATGTATATATGATAATGTATAAACCTCGCACATATGTGCGAACATGCAATATCATGCATACATTTTAATAGGGAAAACAAGGGCAGTTTGGGAAATTCTCGCTTGGGGTCCATAAGTAGGTATGCAAATTGAGATTTTGTAAGAGGTATACACACACATACGTTACCAAACTTGTCCAAACACTTTTCCACCTCCCAAGTGATTTGCACAATCAGTGCCGGTGCAAGGGTCTGCAGCCACCCTAGACAACGATGACTTAATGACATCACGTGAACTCTCTCTCTCTCCTCCCATACCAACCTGAAACCTGCAGATCACACACCATGAACCTCCAATCCTCCATTCACATATCACAACCTTTCCCAGCTCCATGCCTCTCCACCTTTGTTCATTGCTTTCAAAAATGGCACCCTCACATCTGACGATGGTACCCCATTTACTTCCAGCACCCTAGTCCACCCAATGTTCCCTTCAGCCCTGTGCATAATTGAAATCAGACTTGTCTTTTGTCTGCTGCTTTTGGGAGGGAGGTCTGGGAGAACTGGTCGGTGAAGTGCTAGAGGGTCTAGGTAAACTGGTGATTACAAATAAGTGCATAACTATTTTCAGAATGATGTATGCACCCATATTTTAAAATATACCTGATTCCTCGTTTAATTGTTACAATTATTTTGTGTGCAGATATGTGCACTAAGGCCTGATTTTAAAAAGCATTTACATGCTTAAAATTGGGTTTTATATGTGTAAATATACTTTACTGTAGTAAGTAGGCATTTGAAAACTGCTCCAAAGTATGTCATTGAATTGTCTATAAAATTTATTCGTGTAAGTGCACTTTACACGAGTAAATGGCTTTTTAAAATTTCTATCCTAGTATGTTACATTTACATGCGTAACTCCTTTTAAAATTCTCTTGCTATTTTTTAAATGGCTGGATATGTGTTCCTGCATTACAGATCTAATGCACACTACAACATATATGTATGCTTTTGGTTCTGAAATATACCACACAATTTATAAATTAGTAGCATAAATCTCCGTGCGTCCACTTATGCGCAATCGGTATACTGCGAAAGGACTTTAAAGTTTAGCTGTATGCGAATGCATGTATTGTTAGGGCTACTGGAAGTGATTTCTTTTGTATTAAGGTTATCCATGGGGCACATTCTACAATATAGAAACCATACTGTGAGTCTTCTTCTTGATTAAATTAGGATGATATATTACCAACAAGCATCAAATTTGGGAACTATGAAGTAGCTATTCAGCACCACCTAAGCCAGATAAGTTTCAACTTTTCTAGCTACATAGCGGCAGCTGAATATCTGCCTGGGATCAGTGGCCACCAGTTAGCTGGGTAACTACCGTACTTATCTGGAAAAATAGCCAGCTAAGTGGTGCGGGGCCATGGGCATAACACGGAGGAATCTAGTTGGCCAAATAAGTTATCCGGCTAACTCCGCTATTTATTGTTAGCCGGATAACTTATCCAGTTAACTCTGATCAGGCCATAGATCTGTCCTAAAGTTAACCGGATGTATTTATCTGGGCAACTTTTAGATAGCTGGGTATATTCTGGGGTGCAGCCGTGCCACTGAATATCCAAGTTAAGTTAGCTGGGTAGGCTTATCCAGCTTACTAGCTCTCCTGCATAGTGGCTGAATATGGAGCTCATTCTTCCCCAGTCCCTACAAATTATTTCCTTGGCAGACTATTGCCCTTCAGTCTATTAATATGTGTACATTGTAGACTATCAAAAGCTTTATTTGTACTATATTCCCCCCCCCCTCCCCCCCACAAAGTCTTACTTTTGGATATAGTCCTATCTGAGAGGTCCTGTGAGTACATTGCTGTGCAATAACTAATAAAATTCCCTGTCCATTGTTTTTCTCCATCAATTCATTTTCACTAAGCCTAGTAATAAAAATTTGAGCCTTGTTGTTTTTTTGGTTTATGAAACTTTTTAATTACCAAAATATTACTTCATAAACTATATAGTACTTTCATGTAGTATACCACATTTTGAATTCTACATTGGTACAAAGAATTTGATATACATTGGATTATTGCCATTTTTGTGAAAGATTTCTAGTGAGATGCTTAGCTTTCTTTTAGCTGGCAGTTTTCTCCCTCATGGGTTACCTACTTTTTGTTATAAAATGACACTGATAATATGGCTCTCCTGACGCTTCTGAATGACGGGATTATGGTCCATACATACTTAAAAGTTCTCCTTTTAATGAAGGCGGCCACTACGCTTTGATCTAAACATACATTGATGGAAGAAGACTAGCTCTCCATGCCACTAAGGTTCTATTCTCAACAGCAGTCACATTCATCTTCTTTTGTTTTGTTGCTATATGCACGTACATTTTTTGCACATATGAAATTCTACTTATAAAAACTGCATGAGCTTAAGTAATGGAAAACAACACAAAACGTAGCAAAGTGAAGCAAAAGAATTTTAATACAATTTCCCCCCATGCACCTCCCTGTACTGGACTTGATTTACAGCTGCAGATTTGGGCCTCCGTTTGACTAATAGTGGCCAAATAGTGGCTTTTGCTGAATATCTACAGTTACTAAAGGGGAATATTCAGCTGTCAGTTGGGCTACTTTCAAATGTTCGGAAAGATATTCACTGGAGCCTGGAAAAGATAGGCCAACCTATATTTGCCATTATTGCTTTGCTTCCCTTATCACCAACTCATGATTCATACACCACCCCACCCCCCCAAGATATGCAAGTTTTTATTCACCTCTCAAGGCTTCTACCCCAAATACACTTAATCCTGCTCGGGTCAGGAATACATCTGTGGATCTTCTCCTCCCCTTTCCTCTAGTAGCTCCAATTCTATCTTACAAGTGGAAAAAGAAATATTATATTTTCCTCCCAGGGAAAACCATGGGGGCTGGGTAATGCCACAAAATCCCCAAGACAACCAATCAAGAAATTAAAATGTGCTCAAGAGATGTCACACAATGGTCTAGGTTCACAAAAATATCAAATACCGAAGTAGAGAAAATGCTAAAAAAGTTAAATTCTTCTCCACATAAAATAGATGCATTACCAATAATGGATCTAAAAAAGCTATCAGATATCACTGCACCAACACTAACAAAAATAATAAACTTGTCCCTGGAAGAAGGACATATGCTCGATATACTAAAAGGAGCAATTATCAAGCCAATAATAAAGAAAAAAAACATGGACCCCCTAACACTAAACAATTATAGACCAGTTTCCAATTTACCACTAATTGCAAAACTAATAGAAACTAGATCTACATTACATGTTTCTTTTGCTTTTGTCTCTGATAGAGACACAGTATTTCGCCTTTGCAGGCGGAATTGAATGGAACTTTTCCATGGGGATAAAATATGGATTTATTCCGATTTCTCAAGAATAACACAGGAGAGGAGAAGGACATTTCTAGCATTAAAATCAGAAGTAGAAAGTAAGGGGGTAAAATGATATTTAAATTCCTGTGTAGGTGCAAAATACTGTGTCAAAATCAGAAATATGTATTTTATGAAATATCACAATTGTGAACTTTTCTTGACTCCTATACCCTGAGAGACAAAGTAGATATAAACCAGGTGTAAATCTCTCTTTCAATTGTTAGTGGCGTGGGGATTGACCTTCTCAGTTTATCTTTAACCGCTTTTTGATGTATCTCTCTTCCTGGGGATTACTTGTAAAAACAGATAAGAATAATGACTCCTATTTAGAATTACATTGCTGTTGGAATTTCACAATATCTGTATTCCTTAAATTTACCTTTGTATTTCAAAACGCATAAATAAAAAATTTTTTATAAAAACCCCAAAAAACAGAAAATAGCATAAAAATGACATAAAAACAAACAAAAATACATAAATGACCAACAGAACTTACACTGTGTCAGCCATCAAACCAAATAATAAAGAACCCATCAACAATCCTTGCTATACTTGAAAAATATTTCAAAACCTACCATATACAATATAAAAGGCTTCAAGCCCAGACTCAACCTGAGACATGTAAACATGATGCAATGCATAAATCTGCCCTAATTGCTTGGGACTACATTATTCTGCAATACATATAATTTACCTGCATTGTCTGGAGGTATTTCCAAGTGTATATTTTAAATCTACACATGTTATTTATAAGGGAAAATGTACCAACTAAGAAAACAGATGCTATCTCTGCAAGTACTTTTCCTGGAGCAATTATGAAAGCAAAACTATGTTGCTTAGTTTTGCCTTGATTATTGGTCCCAAGGTCCAAGAAGAAAGAGAAATTTGAAGAGGAATTAAAACATATTGGAGCAAGGCCATGTATGGCCTTAGAAACAAGCACAAATAATTTAATATTAAATGCACCAACTGCTGGTTAATCTATGTAATTGAGCTAAATCAGGAGTAATAGGTTCTCGGACACCGGTGCTAGCAGCAGCATTCTGGACAAGCTGTAAAGCCTTCAAAGTTGACCGAGGAAGGCCAACATATATAGAACATTAGAGTAATCAACTGATGAGATAATTAATGCCTGCAAAGCCATCTTCAGATCAAATTCAGTAAGAAACAGTTTAAGATGTCTCAGTAAGGGAAGCTTGTGAAAACAATGTCATACCACGTTTCCTACTTGAGGCTTGATTGAAAAAGAATAATCCATTATTAAACCCAAATTACAGGCCTTGCTAACAATCTCAATCTTCACGCCTTCAAACAACAAATGAGGAAGAGACTCTCTGTAGGAGAAAATCTGGATAGGAAAGGAATATTTAACAGAAGTCTATTATTGAACAGCAAATTTTTAATGGCAATGAGGCACTGAGCATTTGAACTACCATTTTCTGCTGGATTTGAAGCCCATGTTGAGTACATTGTCAGCAGTGAACCTAACCTTCCCCACAAAAAATCTGAGCACACACAAAAAGCAATTCAGTTTTAGATTTTTATGTACCTAAATAAATGCAGGCAATTCTACCCAACATTGCAAAAGGAGATAAAGTTACACACACGCTCGGGATGCAGGTAATGCACATAACTTTGTAAATGTTAATTGCATGCATAAATTCAGAGCACACTCCCAAAATATCTCCTTTGAACGCCTCTTTTACATGTGGCCATATTTATTCAAGTTATGAACTTATGCCTGGTTTTATTTTATGACTGAAAATCCACTTATGCACAGACTGCTGATGTATACAAAACTCTTTATTTAATGCACATAAATCCTGATTTAGGTTTTGGAAATGTAAATCAACAGGATAAAAAAGGTTTTACCTGTTCTGTTGGGTATCCAATGGCAAGGCTGAGCCTCAGCCTGGATACAGGCCTGACATGGTGACCTGACCCAGAAGCTAGATCCCAACACCTGGACCTCAAGCCTAGGCCGGCATCCGGACCCAGGCCCACCACCACGACCTGGGCCCTGAGGCTGGGCCCTGATACCTGGGGCCTTGGCCTGGACCCAGGCCCGATGTCAGGGCCTGGCCTGGAGACCAATGCCTGGGCCTTGGACTAGGGTCAGGCTAGGCCCTGAGTTCAGGCCTTGCAGCTGCTCCCATGCCATCCTCTTCTCTTCTGACACTGTCTGCTGGGGTTGTGCTGGAGTTAATTATCTCAAGAACATTCACCCCAGTGCATGGCACCAGTTCAATGTATGGCAATGCCATACAATGCTGTGCATCAAAATGGCACCTTCCACTCGGGTAAATGCACCAGAGTTCTCTGGTGCAAGCCCAGCGGATGGCTTCAGAAGAGAAGAAGAAGAAGATGATGCAGGAGCAGCAGCAAGGCCTGGGCTCTGGGCCTGGGAGTGACCAAGGGCGAGGCTCAGGCATTGGGACCCAGCCTCCAGGACAGGCCCCGGTCTTAGACTTGGCCCCAATATCGGGACCCGGGCTCCGGTCTGGGTCGCAGCTTCGGGCCTGGGTCCGGGGTCTGGGCTAAGGCCTAGACTGAGGCCCATGCCTCGGGACTGTGTCCAGGTTCCAGCCTGCATCAGGACCCAGCCTCCAGTCAGTCCTGGGTCCGCGTTCCAGCCTAGGCTGAGTCCCAGGTTTCGGCTTGAGTAGGCCAGGTCATGGCAATGTATCGCTCCCTTGGCCTTTGCAAGGTTGAGGGCTTCAGCCTGGGCCTAGGCTCGCCTAGCAGATCCCCACCAGACTGGGGAAGTGGGGGCTGGGGGATCCTTGCAACTGGCATTTTTGCAGGTGGGTGGGCAGGAGGCCCCGGGAGGTCTCATTTTGGGGTTTTTGGCCATTTAGGAGTTTGTTTCTTTTCTTTTTTGATTTTTTTTTTCTCATGAATGTAATGAATCAAACAATCCACAAACCAAAATTTGAGGGAAAAAAAACTCCCAAAAATGAACCAAAATGAAAATGATTTTTTTCCCCCCCTGCATATCCCTAGCACCCACCAGATCTGATTTTCATCATCAGCTCAGGTCCCTGATTGTTGTTTTCTGAAATTAAACCCTGGGTAACAGACGCAAAAAGGCCTTGAATTAACACAAGTTTGAAATTTGTGAGCAGTAGCATAGTAGGGATGTGCAGAGCAAAATTTTATGTTCATATTTTTGATGTCCGAAAGGGGGTCCCACTTGCGCCAATATGGACATAAAAAAAATCCAATGAGTTGGGTATATGTACATATGTGCAAAAAAAAAAAATTTAAACCCCCTCACCCTCCTTAATCCCCCCCCAGACTTACCACAACTCCCTGGTGATCGAGCGAGGAGTGAGGACGTCATTTCTGCAATCCTTGGCGAGAATCATGTGACGTCGGTGGCACGTCGAGTGACGCGGCGTCACGTGATTCCCCGGCTCGTTCGCAGCCGGATGGCTCGTTCGGGCCAAAAAGAACTTTTGGCCAGCTTGGGGGGGCCTCCTGACCCCCTCAAGCTGGCCTGGAATCACGTGACGCCGACGTCACGTGATTCCCGGCAAGTTTCGCGCCGGACGGCTCGTTCGGCCCAAAAGAAACTTATTGGCCAGCTTGTGGGGCCTCCTGACCCCCTCAAGCTGGCCAAAAGTTCTTTTGGGCCGAACGAGCCGTCCGGCGCGAACTTGCCGGGAATCACGTACGTCGCGTCTGAGTGACGCGGCGCGACGTGAATTCCCGTCGAGTTCACGCCGGACGGCTCGTTCGGCCAAAAGAACTTTTGGCCAGCTTGGGGGGTCAGGAGGCCCCCCAAGCTGGCCAAAAGTTCTTTTTGGCCGAACGAGCCGTCCGGCGCGAACGAGCCGGGAATCACGTGACGCCGGCGTCACTCGACGTGCCGCCGACGTCACATGCTTCTCGCCAAGTATTGCAGAAATGGCGTCCTCACTCCTCGCTCCATCACCAGGGAGTTGTGGTAAGTCAGGGGGGGGATTAAGGAGGGTGAGGGGGTTTTATATTTTTATTTTGGCTCAACAATCACGATTTCCCACATATCGAACATATCTATGTTCGATATGTGGGAATCCGAGTCGTTTATGTCGAATCAATTTTTAAGTAAAAAAAAAATATGAGTTGCGTTTTACTAATGCGGTCAATCCGAATGCACACCCCTAGTAGACAGGGTTGAAGCCTTGATGATTGGCATTACTGCTCATAAGTTTTTAACTTTCTCTAATTCAATGCCTTTTTCTGTCTGCTGCAGGCCTACCCTCCTGTCCTCTGCACAATAGGAGAGGAAGGGCTGAATTAGGAAGCAGAGCGGTTGTTCTATGATCTATTTGCTCCAGGCTCATCTCCTTCTTCCCTGCAGGCTGCCATCTGAAAAGGTGGAACTCAGTTCCAGGCAGTTCCCCCACAAATTAAGCCCTGGCTGAGACGACTGTCTTTAACTTCCTGGCACAACAGGTTGTTTTGGCCACTATAGCCATGAAGGTTAAGAGCAACACTGCTAATAAGGGGAAGTATTTGAGATCCCCTTGGTTGCACAAAAATATATTTTTATAGAAAACATTTAATGTTCAAACATTTGCTTTTTTAAAAAAAATATTTTCAGTTTGTTTTTTTTATATGGTTTATTTTCTCAATTCTTTATTTTCCCTTCCTGTTTAAATTTGTTCTCTCTTCTTCTTATTGTCTTTTATTTCATCATTTCCTCTTCCCTCTTACTCCCACTGTCTTATACTCTGTGCTCCAACTGTCTCACTCCTAAAGATAATTATTTTCTTCTTTCAACTCCTTGCAGTCTCACAGTCTCCCAGCTCTCTTATTTCACTCCCCTCTTGTCTCATTCCCTCGTTCCTTTCTCACAGTCAGGCCGATACTGTTTACCCGCGATTGGACGCTCGTTCAGTAAGGAGTCAAAAATGCGCATCCAACCCCCCTGAACCTAATAGCGCCCGCAACATGCAAATGCATGTTGATGGTCCTATTAGGTATTCCCGCGCGATTCAGAAAGGAAAATGTGCAGCCAAGCCGCACATTTTACTTTCAGAAATTAGTGCGACTAGCGCGACCTTAGCACCTCCTTGCTAACGCGACCCTAACTAACTAACTAACTAACTAACGCGGTTACCGGCGGTCTGACCATTATGAACACCGATGCCGATAAACTCGGCGTCGGTTTTCATAACTGCAGCCGGCCGGTTATGAAAACTGACGCCGAGCATATTGGCAATTTGGCATCGGTCTTCAAAGCAGCAGGCAGAGATTTTTTTCTTTTTTTTTTACTTTTAAAAAAGTACAGAAAAGCAGTTTTTCTGTTTTTCTGTACTTTTTTTCAGTATGCTCAGCTATTAGCGCCTGCTCCAGGCAGGCATTAATAGCTGAGCGATAAATGTGCATCTGAGACGCACACTTATTTTTTTGCATTTGGAGTGAATGAGTGAATGAGTAATAATAGCTTCATTCACATACATTTGCATGCGATGAGCGCTAACTCATTCACTCCGCATCGGACGCACGTTAAATAGGCGCTAATCACACTATTGCATTAGGGAGTGAATTGGTGCCTATTTAACCCACGTCCGTTAAACAGTGCGATCGGCTGAGCGCACTGTATTGCATCGGCCCCACGAACGTTATGGGAAGAGAGATGAGTTAGCACCAGGTATGAACAGGGAGGGAAGAAAAAGATCCTCGGCCATAGAGAGACTGATGAGACTATCAGGTACTGGCAAGGAAGGAAGGAAGAGAGCACTTGATGCAATATCTGAGGTAAGAAAGAAGCAGGAGCTACGGTGAGGAGGAGGCAGAACAGTGGTGAAGTGCATGTGTATTCGTGGCAGGCAGAGGGATGGGAAGTGTTACAGTTCCATAGAAAAAAGAGAAAGTTATCAACAATAGGCCGATTTTGCAGCAGATACTGTGGCCATGGAATTTCTGCAAAATTGGAGGGGGGGAACTTGAACATAATTAATTAATTATGCTACTCTGAACTTCTTTAACTTGAGTAACATAGATTTCCACCTCAGAAAGCCTCTTTTCACAAACAGAGATACACTGTTCTTGAGACTGAAATTTGAGAGCAGACTGATTTCTAGATAGCCATCATTACAGTCCACAAGCTCTCCAGAGTAACGTGAGCAGGCTTCTCAAAGGTAGTTCAGGCCTTAAAACCAAAGATGGCATCAAGCGTTTCCCATTAACAAGTCCCAGAACTTACTTCAGGGCTTCCAGCTGATGAAATTGACTGCACCCGAGCTGCCTCAGTACTCTCCAGCGATGACCTCGGTACTCTCCTGTGGAGTGATGACCCTCTCCCAACTCATTCAGGCAGATGTTCCTCACCGGCTGAAGGAAGGAGGCTTTGTCTGATCACACTGCAGAAGTGCCAGACCTTTCTGTGTACTCCAGCAATATCTTCTGCAGGAGAAGCAGAATTACTGGGAGGCCGCAGCACATGTGTTTTTACATTTAATAAATAAATAACTAACCAGTGATAGTAAAACTCATGCTGAATTGAAATTTTCTTATATATATATATATATACATATTTATTTTTGAATGTTAAAACCTAACGATGTTCCCTAATATGCTCTGAATCCCAGAAGCAGCTATATTTGAAAGAATTCAGGCCAAAAATTATATTTATTTATTTATTTATAAGTTTTTATTTTTATAAGTTTTTATACCGTCATTCGGTAACTTCCATCATAATGGTTTACAACAAAGGCATAAAATTTCTAGTATATTTCAGTTCCTAAAAACATATATCACCACATTATCAAGACTAATAAATATACAATATTACTAAAATGTAATTAAAATGTTAATAGCATATAAATACACTAAAAGCATTTAAATCAATGATAAAAATAAACAACAAGTAAAAACATTCTTACTAAAAATTATAAAATGACAGGGAATTAATGAATATTAGTGATATCATATAATATTAGTATTTGGTTGGTTCATTCAGGTATATGATTTCCTTTCTAATTTATAGTATGTACTCAAAAGACCCAGGGTATGAGAGGTCATTAGTAGCAATCTTCTTAGCAAAGTGTGCGCATAGGGGTCGACTTTAAAAGCATGGCTCGCACACAAACGACCACATAGGCCTGTATGCGGGCCTCGCCAATGCAACATACATTTCAAGAACCCAAGAAGTGCACGCGTACTTACCCGTGCACGCATCAGGAATAAGGGGGCAGAAAAGGGGCAGGGAATGAGCGTTCCAGGGTGGGCCCAAGACTTACGTGCTTAAGTCCACATTTTAAAAAAGCTTACTGTGGCGTACGTTGGCTTGTTATCCCTGTAACTTTACTGTTGGTCCTGATGAGAAGCAAGCCTAAAGATTTTGAGTTTTAGAGTGTTTACCACAGTGTGAGGGTTTGGGGCCAAGTCAGAGGCTTGCAGGAGGATGATGACCCAGAGGGGACTTGACGATCTCTTCATGAACTAGGCAATCTAGTGGACTACTTTGAAAAACTGGTTTTCCTTCGCGCAATCATGTTTTTAAATCCACCTGCATGCATGTGTAAAAGCCTCTAAAGCTCTAGAGTAAATGCGAGCCACTTCCTAAGATCAAGCACTCACATATGTGTGGGAGGAGTATTTTAAATGAGACGCGCATGCTTGTGCAAATGATTTAAAATTGCCACTTTTCTCCGCTCACGCACCGCTACGTGAGTTTATTGCTGCACTCACTTTCCTTTTAAAATTACCCTGATAGTTTTGAGGACATGAAGGGAAACTGCTTAAACAGAGTGAAAACCACAAAGTAAAAGCTAATGCATGCAGACCTCTCCTGTCTAGAAATCTTATGTGTACCAACCGTGGATAAGTCTTATTTTGATCCACTATAAGCCGTGGCAAAACTAGCAGACAATGCAGTTAACTTGGTGGATGGATAAATGAGAACACAATGGTGATAGGCAAATATCAGACGAGACTACTGGGATAGAAATAACCACTAGATAAAGAACCCTGTCTAGCCACCCATTTAGGCAGTACTTTTGTAACATCACACATAAGTTAGCCGGCAAATATTTTGAGCTGCACCAGTTCTTAAAGCGGAGTCACGTGCCCGCTTCAAAAATTATCCTACCAGATCTATCCACACAAGTTACACCTGCTAAAACATCTGCATAATTCTTCCAGGAAAATGTTTGGGCATACTTTTAAAAATCCCAAAATATGCATGTAAGACCAAACATTTCCTCAGTTCTGCCACCAGGAATTCCTCCTCTCAGTCTGGGTAAAGTTATGTAAAAAAAAGTGGCATATGCACATAAATGTATCTGATTATTGGGTAGGCAATCTGGTAAAAGACTGCAGAAATATTTTTGAAAATTACCTGGTAAAGGGTTAATTATCTAAAGAGCTCAGGTTCACTAGGCATCCTCTGGCACTATAAATATGAAATAATTCTAATGATAATTCCTCTGGCTACTACAACTGAATTTGCTTTCCCATTCTCTGTTCTGTCTGTCAGATAGGTGGAGAACTTTCTCTCAGTCTGTTAATTCACCTGCAGGGCAACACCATACACAATATAACATGGAGAATAATGCCAATTGAACTTCTCTGGCTCCCATGAACTCTGGCTGCTCCTCCATCTATCCTGAAGAGTCCTTGAGTGGTTAATCTAAAAGTTGAGTAACTGAAGTGGCATTTCCAGGAATAAGGACTGGAAAAACTACTAGCAGCTATTATTGTTTTTTTCTAATTCTAGTCCTTTCCTAGAACTTTAAGAAAATGCCAAGCAGAACCTCAGAGATGTAAAATTGTTGAGCTGTAACATAAAATAGGCTTAAAAGATGGTGTTAGCTGTCAAGCTGTGTTAGTTCACTCTCATATTAGATTCTACAATTTAGGATTTATGAAGTCTCACTTTTGGCTTGGCTTTTGACCAGAGATTTTAGTGCTTGTCATAGAAAGCATGGAATACCAGAATCTGGAGAATCTAGAAGGTCATATTTGAGAAAATAAAGTGCTCCTTTTCCACATTGTACTCTTTTTTTCTTAGTATGTACGTGTGTTTTTTCTTACTATATATGCATTTTTAAATAGTTGTTAGTCAGATCCCCCTACCTTGACTTGATTTATGCAGAACAATGCATACAGCATGAATAGATTCAGCTCCCTGGTCTAGTAAGATTCACTCTTCTGAAATTACCGTGAGCATATTTGTAATGCCATTTGGATTTGATTTAACCTACCATAAGACTACCCACTCACATGGCAAAGAGGGTCAACTATGCCACAATGTTTTATCATGGGAAGGGGACAAATACTGCGGGGGGGGGGGGGGGACATTCATGCTATATTTTTCCTCTCCCATGAAAAAATATCACAGTGACTTCTCTGTTATATTTTTTCTCACAAAAAAAACACAATGAGAAAAAATATTGTGGGAAACGAGAAAAACAAACAATGGCGGTCCTCTTTGCATGGGGCTACTATCATCTTAAAAGGCTACCAGAAGCCAAAATAAACCTTTCCCCACCTTGTAAAATCACCTTCCAGAGGTCTGGGTAAACCCTGCTCAACCCCCGCTGCCTGTCGAGGCCACCCAGCATGAGAAACATTTTGAAAAATAGAATTCAAAAGTCACATGGCAATGTCCTGCCCCTTTTCTTTTAATGTCATTTATTATTTATATACCACACATACCATACTTATATAGCCAATCAAGACTGTTCACTAGAATAAAATACATAAAAATACATCAGTTAAAAGCCATAAAACAAATTAAAACTTCAAACCTTTCCATTAACAGTTCATTTATAGTACGACCACCCTGTATTCCTTATATTAACCTACTTCTCCCCACTTCCTGAACTACCCACTTCCTGACGTACCCCACTGTTCTTCCTGAAAGCATTATTTTGATTTCATTTCATTTCTTTTCAACAACCACTGTTATATGCTACGTTTGAAAAGCCACATTTTCACATTCTTCTTGAAAGTCAGATAACCAATCTCCTGCCGAAATTCCTTAAGCGCAGGGTTCCATAATTCTGGCCCAAAACACCGGCACGCGATCCTCCGACACAGTGGCAAATGGCTGCTGTGTCGGAAGCCTCTGACCCCGCCCCCAGACCACCCCTCCCCTTCCTGGACCAGCCCCGGACCGCCCCTTTTTGCAATCCCCAGGACTTACACTCGTCCCGGGGCTTTACGTGCGTCGCCGGGCCTTTTGAAAATAGGCCCGGTGCACGTAACCTTTTGAAAATCCGGCCCAAAGGGAACAGCAATCTAAATTATAGCTACACAATGCATATTAGGAGTCACCAGTCAGTTAAAGGATCTAAGTATCATCGTAGATAATATGTTGAAATCTTCTGCTCAATGTGCAGCAGCAGCCAAGAAAGCAAATAGAATGCTAGGGATTATTAGAAAAAGAATGGAGAATAAAACAGAGAATATCATAATGCCTCTGTATCACTCCATGGTGTGACCACATCTTGAGCATTGTGTGCAAATTTGGTCACCACATCTCAAAAAAGAAATAGCAGAACTAGAAAAGGTACAGAGAAATATGATCAGAAAAATAACAGGGATTCCCATACAAGGAAAGGCTAAAGAGGTTAGTGCTTTTCAGCTTAGAGAAGAAATGGCTGAGGGGAGATATGACAGAGGTCCATAAAATAATGAGTTGAATGGAACAGATAAATGTAAATTACTCTAATAAAAAGTACAAAGATTAGGGGATATGCAATGAAATTGCTAAGTTGTATACTTAATTTGATGTCAGAGGATGTGGTGAAAACTGTTAGTATAGATGAATTTCAAAAAGGTTTGCACAAGTTCCTGAAGGAAAAATCCATAAGCCATTATTAAGTTGGAACTGGGGAAATTTTGAATTTATTAAAATTTGCTATCTGCCTTGCGTAACAAGAGCTTTAGGCAGAACACAAGTAACATTCATAAAATTGTAATACAAACTAAAAAAAAAAAAAAGACAACTTAAGACATAAACATAACTGTTGTTGGAAAAACAACTCAGTGTTCTGAGGCAACTCAAGCTTGGAATTTATGTGTGAGGTAGAGAATTCCTGAACAATAGTCTAGTAACCAAAAAAAATGCTCTTTCCCAGGGATAAGCAGCATGGAATCTGTACTTTTTGGGATCCTACCAGGTACATGTGACCTGGATTGGCCACTGTTGGACCTGTGCAAGGTCAGCTTGATGGTCCAGTGGCTAGGGCTTTTCAGCTCCTTGGATACTCATATTTTCTTCCTCACTAATATTCCTGCTTCTTGGACTGTCGGCAGGGCAATAATCTTTAAAACGTTATTTGAATGACAGTCTGTGATGTGTATGCAGGCCCCAAGCATGGCAGAGAGAAGAAGGAACCAGTAAAATGGGTGTATCTTACCAGCCCTGTTACGTTAAGGGGGCCTGGGATGCAGTCTTTGCAGATGGGGGTCAAATATTCAGAGGCCAGGAAGGTAGGTGTGTACCAGGGCCCAATAAAGAGATTGCCCAAGGCCTGTATGCCAGGAAAAAAATAACATATAACAGTGGCTCATCCCTCAGTCACAGGAAAATACTGTAATACTGATCCAGAACATGGGAAACTACAGGAGGTCATGAATGAAAGCTCTTTGATGCAATTTTTAGTATGCGTGTTTGACTATATGACTGATAGGTATTCTTCCAAATTATATAGGGGTAGATTTTTAAAGTTATGTGCGTGCGGGCGTAGATTTGTTCGAGCAACCCGGTGCGAACAAATCTACGCCCGATTTTATAACATGCGTGCGCTGCCGCGCGCATGTTATAAAATCCAGGGTCGGCGTGCGCAGGGGGGTTGCACAATTGCGCAACCTGCGTGCGCCGAGCCGAGCAGCCTGCCTCCATTCCCTCCGAGGCCGCTCCGAAATCAGAGCAGCCTTGGAGGGAACTTTTTTTCCGGCCCCCCCTCCACCTTCCCCTCCCTTCCCCTACCTAACCCACCCCCCAGCCCTAACTAAATCCACCCCTCTACCTTTGTTGAGAAAGCTGGTTGCCGGCGTGCCATTCCCTGGCCCAGGGGCTGGTTCGGAAGCCTCGGCCACGCCCCCGACACTGCCCCCCAAGCAAAGCCCTGGGACCTACGCGCTTCCCAGGGCTTTGCGCACGCCAGCGGCCTATGCAACATAACATAGGCGCGCTGGTGCGCAAGTCCTCTGCTCGCGTAATCCGGCTAGATTTACGCGTGCAGGGCTTTTAAAATCTGCCCCATACTGTATATAAAATTCATGAACATCAGGTTTTCATGGAGCAAACATTTTTACCTAATTTTAGCTCTCTCTGTGGCTTTTTCCATTCTGGATTTCTAGGTGAGAGAAGGAAAATGCAAAACTATGTCTGGAATAAGTGAAATAGTGAGACTGGAAAGTGAAAGAGTGGAAATGGGAGGTAATTAGTTTTCTGAAGGACTGTTTTCTATATATAGGACCTGATTCATCATCGCTGTTTCTCATAAACCCAGAATGGGAGAAAAGCCTTGGTGATTCAGGCCCACAGTGTTAGTTTGGTGTTTTCAGACCTATTGAGAGGAAGTGGATGTATTTCTTTCATGGAAAATGCAGAATGTGGGATGAAGCTGCTCTTAACGGTCTTGATACTGCAACTCATGATGCCAAACGTTTGCTCTGGGGTAATTTTACAGTTAATAGTTTATTCTGGGAGGATTCAACTGTAGAAATCCACAAAGGTTTGGTTTATGTTGGTAACTGATACCAAAATGATGTTATATGAACTATGAGTTAATGTTGTTGTCTATATATTTATTTAAAAAAAACGTATAATCTGCTGATCCAAACAGCTTGTGCTCGGTGGACTATAACAAACCTATAAATACAAATTGTATATAAAAATATCTCATGAATTCAATAAAAAAATATATAAATAAATGGTTATAGCTGACTTTTAAAAGCCTGATGTGCACTTTAATTAGGGGATGTGCCGATATGTCGGGCTTGTGCGCACTGAGCAGAATCTAAAATTTGTCGAGATACGCATGCAAATGCCGCCGCACACATATCTTGGAACTTATCAAAGAAGGGGGCATGGTCTGGATGGGGTATGGGAAGTACATGGGCATTTCGGGACTTTAAACAGAAAGTTGCGTGTAAATACTTATGCGATCTGGCGTGTGCCAAGGCCCCCCCTGCTACGTAAATTTACTTCTGCTATGGATGGCACATAAGAACAAAAAAAAATAATAATAATAATAATGAGCCATTTCGGAGGGTTTTAAAGAGTCTGGTGTACGTGGAGGGGTGTACAGGCTATCAAACCACAGGGTTTGGAGGACCTATCTATTAACTGGGTAAACTGGTAATGAACTGGTAAAATTGGCTAATGTGACAGCACACATCCTTATTAGAATCCCCCTGCTTACACAGTAGAAGTGGGAATTGCAGGTACAGGCATGTGCCCACTTAAAATTAGGCGCACTCATGCATGCGGCCAGGCATGCACATATACAGGCATATGTTTTTAAAATAATTACGTCCCTGGGTGTCGGCCGACAAATGTGCACACAAGAGCGCCTGTGTGCCGCTTTGAAAGTTACCATTTTATTCAAATAATATACTTGTTGTTTTGATAGTTCAGTGTTACTGTGACAACAGTCAGCGGTCCACTTTGATTTCTCATTTCTTTACAAATCTTTTTAAAAACCTTTTCTTTTACTTTGAGAAAGGGCTTTAGAATTAGAACTTTGCAGTGTAAAATCCAACAGAGAAATCACTGAACAAAATGGTGATTTCTCAAAGTTAAGTTACTCTACTCATGATGGGATAGGTTGGTTGAAAAAAATGTTTCATCTTGATTGGTTCTCTTCCTTCCCTATCATTTTCTAACATGACTTTGAGACCCCTTCAACTTCACTCTATCTCGCTGAAGAGAAAAAAACTGCAATTTCCTTGCCACATCGACTATAATGGATCCAAAAAACAAATGAAATGAAAATTGTAAGTCCTTTTTGATGGTATTGTCCATTCATTTCAGAAACAATGAACCAAACAAAAACGGATTTATTTGTCATGTTTTATCCTTTCATTTCAAACAAATGCATATCCCAGCATGAGACGTGTTTCACTAAACTTCTTTTAGGCTACTTCAGGGGGAAATTATAAAGAGTGTCAGAAAATTGTTATGGACTAGCCATCTGTAAAAATGTAAAAAAGATACAAACACAACAGGTACCAATTTAACCCGATGAACAAATCTAAATTGGGAAAACTACTAAAACTGTATTTTGCTACTATAGTCCAAGTATTTATCTCCCAGCTCTCTTAATGCATTCAATACTTCAAGTCATTCAAAGTTTTTAGAAAAAACTCTTCAAAACTACCTAAATCATCTAAAATTGTACTTACTCATGTCACATTTACTCAAAAGATGTTTTACAAGGTACTGGTCAAATCCTTTTCAAGACAAACTGAATAAAGCAAGAATGCAAACAGAAACATTTTAAATTCATGCACAAGAAGTCACATGACTACATTTACCCAATATGCATCTAATGTGTCAATCAATAAATGGGCAGGGTAAGTGCATACATTCATAAACCTCAAGCTTGTAACCACATGACCATTATCATTCAATAAACAAAAAGATATATCAGCATATAGATATATAGATAGGAAAACCGATCTCCTTAAAGACTCAAATGGAGTCAAAACCCACAGAGTTATTTAGCATCTTTTTATATTGAAGGCATCAAATGTACATTAAGAGAGGGTAATTTTCAACAGTGTGCATAAGTCAGCGTATATGAGCCTTAGACAGCATGTGTAAACTTAAGGCAATATTTTAGGAACAGTGGCTTGGATTTATCAAAATGCACTAAATATTGCATGTGATAGGAAAAGGGGTGTGTTTTATAGTAATAGGCAGTTTATTGCTAATACCTATGCAATAACTTTTTCATTTGTGATAAGTGCCAGAACTGATGTATTTCCTACATACAACCACTGGGGGTTAGGGGCCATTTTGACATTCAAAGTGAGATGTATGAAAAGAACAGTGCTCTGTGAAGATTTGATGACCTTCGGAGTGAGGAAACTCACCCAAAGATGAGATTTGTGCAATGTTCTCTCAACCTAGCTTGATAGACTCTATAGCTGGGTAACATCAAGCTAGGTTGAGAGAACATTGCACAAATCTCATCTTTGGGTGAGTTTCCTCACTCCGAAGGTCATCAAATCTTCACAAGAGAGCACTGTTCTTTTCATATATCTCACTTTGAATGTCAAAATGGCCCCTAACCCCCTACACTAATACCTAAACCTCACCTCGAGTGACTAGGTGGTCCTCCCATAGGATATAAATACCAAATCTAGTGTGAGGATATCATGGCTAGTCTCTCTCTCTCTCTTTCTTTCTTTCTCTCCAAAACTGTGAGCCCACTTAGCCAAATTTCCTGCCCCTTTTTCTCATTTGCATCGCACCAAACGTTATGGTGTTTTTTGCATGCGAAAACGCCTTAACGCATGCAAAAACACCATATAGCACTTTAATAAATGACTCCCAGTGTGGTGCAACCATACAGCTTTTAAAGTACATTTATCTCTGCCCCCAAACTTAGACGTATATATCAAAAAGCATTTGAATTATTTTTATGTGCAAAAATGTACTCATATGTTTTCTTTCTGTGGCAAAAAGTATACGTATATTTTCCACATATATTGTTATGCAGCGGAAGGCACATTGGCAAAATGGCAGCCTGGGCATAAAAGCCAAATTTCATGAAGATGTCAACAGGCTCAATCTCCTCTTTGCCACCTATGAGGGTGAGCTTTTTCCCATCTGTGGGGTTCTGCAGATGACCCAGGCCTGGCATGCCCTATATAACTTGTTAACTGAGGCACATCCTATCCCCATGAAGTAAGTCCTAGAAAGAAGTAGATGCAGAAGCTACTTTTATAGGGAAAGGAAAAGTGGGTGTTTGTAGCTAACTTAGTGGCCAACTTGGAGGCTATTCTACTCAACATGTTGTAATACAAAGAAGGTAGGGAAAAAAGGGACCAGGATTAAGGAGCTTTCTGGCACATGCTTGCCCTCTGCTGGGTGAGATCCACAGTAGTGGCAGCAGTACAACTGCACAAAATTCAGGGGCATGAAAGTACTTTGTTGCTAACATCTACAATATCATTATAGCATTAGGACAAACTAAAGGGTGGTGGCTATATGCAATGGGCTCCCAAGGAAAAAGCTTTACTCAAAAATGATATGACTGTTCCAAAAATCAAGGGAGAAGCACATAGCATCCACAAATACCTAATAGGGCAGAAAAGTTCCACTCCTCTAGGGGTCTAGGGTTAGATGGCAGCAAAGGAAATAGTGGATGGCTCTCATGTTCCATCTCTTATCTACTTCCATATCTTCTTACCTTTCTATCTCAACAGATCTAGGACCTCAAGAAGAAGGTCTGAGAGCTCTGGCACAAAGAGGGGGACTGACTGGAGCAGTTGCATGTAGGCAGAAGGCAGCCATCTTAATCACATCTTTAAGATTTCACCATTGTCAACTAGGGATGTGAATCGGGTGCCTGATCGTTCCCGCTTTTGGGATCATCTGGCCGCAGGAAAATCTCGTTTTCCCGCGGATCCCCGTGTTTTTTTTTTTAAGTGAAAAATCGTTTTTCGGGTTAGTGCACGCTAACAAAAATAGCAAAAAGTAACAAAAAATAACAAAAATAAATGTTTTTTGATAGCGCGCACTAACATGAGTTAGCGCGCACTAATCCGAAAAATGATTTTTACGAAAATTCGGGGGGGGGGGGGGGGAAGTGATCGTTTCTTTTTTTACCCGATATATTAACAAATTTAGAAATATTGTACGCTTTTTCAATTCATTAGAAAAATGATTCACATCCCTATTGTCAACCTATGTGGAGTTTGTATCAGAAAGCCACAGGAGAATGGTGCTGGGCCTAAAAATCTAACTATATTTTATTTTGTATACTGATGTTTCCTGAACCGACTCATCCTATATAAGGGCTTTCCAAACTTTTAGCCAATGTGACCCCATGGTAGCACTTGAAAATTCACATGATCCCAGAGGATGAACAAACAAATTAGCAAGGGTATGGCCCCCTCCAACAATCATGTCTTCTCACTCTCCCTATATTCCAGCCAATCCTCTCTCTCAATCTCTAGGTGTCCAGTCAATCCTTTCTCTCAGCCTCCTCTGCAGAAGACCCCCCTCAAAAAGCTCTGCTGCTCTAGTTGATCCCCTCTTATATCCCCAGATCCTCTAACCTCCCAACCTATCCCCTCTCTCTCACCCCTTCCAGCCTTTTTTGCATCCCACCTGATTCGCTTATCCCCAAGCTCTTCTTACAGCCATAACTGATCCTTTGTCATTCCCTCTCTCACCTCCTAATCTCACCTGCTCTCCAGCTGATCCCCTCAAAGCCTCAAGTCAATCTGTCATTCCCTCCTTTCTCAGCCTCCACAGCCAATCCCTCTCCATGTGATCCAATCCTCAAACCCACCCTTCTCTTCAAATAGCCCCTCCTCCAAGCATCACCCTGGCTAGGGTTAGCGGCTACATTTTTCTTTGGGCCCTGGGCCCAAAGTGGGTGACAACTGGTGGGACAAGAAGGCAGACTGATGACAGGGACAACATTTTTATTTTGGGTAGCTTCAGTGGTGGGTGAGGAGAGAGCAGCAGTGGCAACTTTTACCAGCCCATGCACACTCAGCACCCCCCCCCCCCCCCAATGGCTGGTCCCTAGCTTGACAGTCATCTAAAAGCAGCAGCAGCATTAGTAATGAATCTAGAAGAGGACCTGTAAGCCAGTGCAAGCTCATATGTCCTGCAGCAGTCTGGATCCTTCCTTGCACAGGTCTTCCTGATACCATAGAATCTTTGTGTAAGGGCAGCAGGGCCTGTGAGAGCATGCTGACTTCCATTACCAATGCTGCTGGCACTTGAGGAACACTGCCATTTGAGGCACCTGTGACCTGGGCTGAAGGTTCTGTGACCTCCACCTGGGGACTCCAGCCATAGGCCTGGATTTATCACAATGTGGTAAATTTCACACTTTGAGATAAGTGCCGGGGGGGGGGGGGGGGGGGGTGGAGACCATGGGGAGAGAGAGAGAGAGAGAATGAATGTCCTGACCCTAGATAGGTATTTATATCTCTATGGGAGGCTCACCTAGTAACTCAAGGTGAGGTTTAGGTATTAGTGTAGGGGTTAGGGGTCACTTTGACATTCATTGTGAGATGTACGAACAGAACAGTGCTCTCTTGTGAACATTTGATGACCTTCAGAGTGAGGAAACTCACTCAAAGATGAGATTTGTGCAATGTTCTCTCATCCTAGCTTGATGGACTCTCTACCTGGGTAACATCAAGCTAGGTTCCAGTCTTCATCTCAGCCTGTTCCTGCTTTCGTCCCAGCCTGTTCCAGTCCTCATCTGCCCAACTTGTTCCTGCCTTGCCTGACTGCCTCTGCCCTATCCATCCTGCTTCCTCTCCTTTGGACAGATACTTGGTTTGACCCTTCCCTGGGCTCTGGATATACTTGACCACTACCTGCTTTGACCCTTGTCTGGACACTGGACATGTCTGATAGTTGCCTGCCCTTGACCGTGCCTGGACCTTTATCACACCTTATTGCTGCTGACCTATGGCCATAGCCTGGCCTTGGACCATGTCTGCAGTCACCAGCTAAGACCCTTGCCTAAGTCCTGCCGGTCCCTGCACCCAAAGGCTCAAAATGAGGGGAACATAGGTTGGTACAGGTGAAGCTTCGGACCAGTCTCTGCTTTGCTTAGGTCCACCTGCTGATAGTGAGAACCTGCAGAGTTCCTCCATGCAGGAAGAGCCAATTTCGCCTCGGCCCAAGGGTCCATGAACACAACAGTGCAGGTGTTCATTTTGATGCTTTACATGTGTCTTTTTATTGTAAGCTGCCTTGATGTCAACTGATGAAAGGCAAGAAAGCAATTCTTACTAAATGCAAATGTAATGTAAATTACCTTTAAAAAAAATGTTTTGGATGATCAGCTTGAGCCTTGGGAAATGATTGGTTGATCCCAAGAGGCTCAATGAACTTCAAGGCTTTAGCTAGAATTCTGGGCTGAGAATCCTGGCTCCTCTGCATTTTGCACAGCTCAGCAAGTCATGATTTTATTAATAACCATCCAGGGGCATATCTGAATATTTAGATTGCTTTAGTACATTAATGTTCTGTCTTTATTAATTTTAATTTAATGGCAATTTAATTTGATTTCAGATTTAGTCTTTAAATTTTAAACAGCTCAGAAATCTAATAAAAGACTTTTTTTTTAACTTGTGAGATTTTGTTGGTCTCTCTTTGCCAGGAAATGTGTCTTTTAATCAACAGGGGGACTGAGAAAGACAGTGAAGCTTGTAGAGCATAGTAATAGATATTTTAGGGAGGTAAAATGTTAGTCTTCTTAAGCTGCATCATTCGATATCACCCAGAAACTGTTTGCCATACCCGTCAGCAGGGTGCCAACAGGTTCTATGAGATAAGTTGCTATAAATAACTTTAGCCTGGCTGTTGTACTTGAATATAATATAAACACTAACAGAAATAAGAAAGGTTTTTACCGAGAGCTTTGCTTCTGAGCTGGCAGTATAGCCTAGTGGTCACACTACAAAATTGTATATCCTGATATATCTCAGGTCTCTTTCTTCTCTATCAGACTTACTATGTGACCTTGAACAAGTCACATAAAGTTCATATCTCTCTATTATTTCTCTAGAAATCCATATTCAGCTGCTAGCCAGCTAGCAAAATTAGCCAGATTAATTTGCTAACTTTGCAGGGATATTAATTGGTGTATGCATGCAGATGAATATACCTAGCTATGTAAAATTTAGATGGATAATGCTGAAAATCTGTATTTATCCAACTACCTTAGGGCTAGATTCATCAAATAGCACTTCACATAGGTATTACCACAACGTGTGTTAACTTTTTTGCACTTTGCAGTAATATCACAATTATTGTATTTCCTACCTGCAACCACTGGAGGGAGAGAGAGAGAGTCCATCAAGCTAGGTTGAGAGAACATTATACAAATCTCATCGTTGAGTGAGTTTCCTCACTCTGAAGGACATCAAATCTTCACAAGAGTGCACTGTTCTGTTCGTACATCTCACTCTGCACGTCAAAGTGGCCCCTAACCCCTACACTACTACCTAAACCTCACCTCAATTTACTAGGTGGGCCTCCTATAGAGATATAAATAGCTAACTACTACAAGAGCCTTATAGAGTCCCCACCTCCAGAGATTGAGAGCCAAACATGGGATGTAATAGAGATGTGCATTCATTTTTGCCAAATTGGAAAATTTCAACAAAATTGTCCAATTCAGCATCTTTCAGGGAGCCCGAAAAAGATCAGGATTTTCCCATTTTTTTGCAAAAATTCGTTTTTCCGATTAGTGCGCAGTAACGGGAGTCAGTGCGCGCTAACTCCCATTAGCGCGCACTAACAAAAACTAACAAAAAGTAACAATATCTAACGGTTAGTGCGCGCTAATGGGGAGTTAGCGCCCACTAACGGGGATTTAGCGCGCACTAACTAAAAATCGATTTTTCGCGAAAAAAAAGACCCGAACTGAAAAAAACCGACATTTTCCATGGCAGCCAAAAAACGAAGAACGACATGAACACAAAAAATGATGCACATTTCTAGGATGTAATATGCTAGCCAGAGAATCCCAAAGAAATAAATGAGTTATGTGCCCTTAGTATCAACGATCTTTCAGAAAAAGGGTTACATAAGAAAAGAACCAATAGATTATTTCATACACGATGCTGCCATCTGACCCTGTCTGGAGATCATTGTTGGCAGGAAACAGCAGATTATTGTCTTTTAGCTGGTTAAAGACTTATCTCGCTAAAAGTTTGCCAGACAAGTACCCAATATTTTAAAAAGCTGCCATTTAGCTGGTTAACTTGTGAGTTATTATGCTAATTGACTTTGAATATTGGCCTCTCTGTGTGTTTGATATTTTTCTATTCCCTGAGATGGTCTCTGCTGTGCTTCCCTAGTCCCTAAGTCATCTGGACTCTAAGCCTGATTTTCTTGCGTCCTTGAACAGGCAGTGACTGCTTTTCTTTTTCTACATAACACAATCTTTCTGATTTACAAAACTAACAAATAAAAAGAAAAAGGAGCAATTTAAACCAAGGCCCATTTAAACAGTTTTCTTCATTCTTACTAAAGAGTAATCTTCTTAATTGGTTAATCAATGTGCCATTGACAGACTGCTGATTGTAATCTTCTGTGCTGATTGCTTGATGAAATATAAAAATCTCCGCATTTGTTTAATGAAGAGCTCCAGTATATTAAATTACCATTAATTTGTAACATCACCTTTCAAACAAAGCCATTTGATGTTGGCTTGTCTGGAACACTCTTCATTAGTTGCAGGGGCACCGACTGAATCCCAGCAATTGATTCTGAGGTGGACCTTCCATGACCTTTGTTATTTATGTAGAGGTGTAGCATATTCGGGCTGCTGCAGGCCACAGGAATATCTGCTGAAAAATTGGCTTCCTTGGATGTGCTTATCCTAATGTAACCCCTGTTCTGGTTCGTAATCCTAGAAGGCAGGGGCATGCAAGGGTTCCAGGACCACCCTTCGTCAATCTTTTTTTAACTTCAACACAGTCTAGGACTCTGGGGCAAAGTTCTTTCCAAGGGTGTGTGGGGTGGGGAAGAGAAATAAATCCTCCAAGGTTCAAGGTACAAGAGCGACTCTTAGTTTCACTGCCTGGGGAGTTTTCACCTGAAGTTTGCCAAATAGAGATAATATGAGTGCCAACAAAATACTCTGAAGGCTGTCCAAAATGGCACAATTCACATCGGTTCTTGGCACAAAACAGTTGGAAATCACAGGTCTTCAGTCTTTATCTGTGAAAATGTCTCTGAGTAATAGGCCAGGAAAAGCTCTCACTCTCCATGGATTGGACAAGTAAAGCTTCCCAGGTGGACAGGTGTGTCCTAGATGGACAGAAAAAAATCTCCTTCCAAAACCACTGGCATAGGAATGCGTAAGATCTCAGACTTTGCACAGTCTCCCAATTTCTCCCAGGGTGAAGACTCCGAATGCCTCAGTTGTCTCACAAACTTCTTGCTCACAGTTCTCTTTCCAAAGATGATTTCCAGGAACTAGAAGATGAAACGTCCCAGGCAACAGAGACTAGCAGCTCTCATGATCTTCTCTTTCTTAGGGATGGAAGGGTGGTCACAAATGTCCCCATCAAAAGCACAAGCCAATAATCCTTGCAAATAGTCAAAAGTGGAATCCATCTGCAGTGAGTCTCCTCTGTCCAAACCCCCTTTGTGCAGGGATGGAGAGAAGTGGAATCTTCCTTACCTCCAGATCTAACCTATCCAGGGACTCCCTGAAATCCATCAGCCAGGGGTACCAGGTCAACCACAGAAGAAAATCCCCAAGCTAAGTTCAAAAGCCATACACAACCCCTAAGGCCAGTGACAGACAGGATTCTAGGCTGCGAGGCCTAATGTCAGAACAGGGAAACAAATTTTAACTAAAAAATATACTCCTTCACTTCTAGCTGCTAACTAAAGATTTGCCACACCTTGCAATTTTCATTTTCATTTAATAAAATGTATTAATGGCTTCATGCTAGCAGCCGAAGCGATGTACAATAAAACATTTTAAAAAGTACATTGATACAAAACATACTTAACTAAAGTAGACAAGTCGTATACAAAAGTACGCCCTATGCTCTGCAGACATGCTACTGCTTGTGGTATTGAATTATAATTTGAGTAGAAAGTAAATTCAAACTTTCAAAATTCACTTAAAAGCTGGCTGCAAAAGAAAATTCTTAAATGCTCTTCTAAATGATTAGGTCAACAGGAATAGAGTTCCACAATGAAGGTGCTGCAACAGAAAATGCTGACTCTCTTGTGGATGACAAGCGAGCAGTTCTAATAGAAGGCAAGTCGAGCATCTCCCACTGGGAAGAACGCAGATGGCGAGATGGATGGTACATTTTCAACAGTGCATGTGTCTGAGTTTAACAATTTATATAAGGTCATGCCCACTTTTTAAGCAATTCGCTGCTCAATTGCAAGCCATTTCAAACTTACAAGTATAGGAGTTATATGTTGGTGATGCTTTATACTGACATTAAACGGGCAGTTGCATTTTCCATCAATTGTAAAGGATGTAAAGTAGTGTGTGGTAAACCTAAGTAAAGACTATTATAATAGGAAATGACAGGCAGAATGATAGTTTGTACAACTGTCCAAAAATCACAACAATGCAAGCTGCTTTTATAAACCAAGGGGGCTGGCCATTCCAGTGACCTTAGTGGAGGAGTTGTTCCAAAATGGTGCACCCTCTCCTTCCTCTACTGCCTCTTATCTATTCTAGCTCAAAAGGGATTTAGAACTAGGCCAATTTGTAATAATTCCTAAAGGTAAATGATTTCTCTGAATACTCAACAAGTTCATGGGTATGGTGTTGATGTACTAATTTCAGACCTGACAGCTAACTCCAAATCATGAGTGATACTGGGAGCAATATAATAAAACCCACACTAATATATAGAATGGGTTTTACTTTACTCATGCACTAGAAACCTGTGGTACCATGGGATGCAATAAGCTAATGGGATGCAAATCAAGTAGGAGTAAAGTGTGCAAAACAAAAAAAAACCTCCCAACCTGCTAAAAATGTGAGCTAACCTGAAAACCCACACTAATGCAGAAAGGTGCTCTAAATGCTGGAAGTTAGATGGAGTGTGACCAAAATGACCTTGCATGAAAGACTGGAGCAAGATCATTTGGGCAAGTCATGACAATTGAAATCAAAGTGTAAGTTCTCATGGGTGGGCACTCACAGACAAACAGTAATCACTGCTAGTACTGTGCACCTCAACCTGGGCACAAACATCTTAAGCTGTTTGGCTGTAGTTGCCTACCCCAGACAGTTCTGTTGTGAACGTTGACCCTTGGGCCAGCTAGAGTGTGTGGTGGAACCACTGAAGGAAGGCCTGCAGCAGTACTTGTAGCCGGGAGGCGGATCAGGACCAGGAGACAGACAGGACCTTCACCTATACCAGCCCTTGCTCCCCGCAGATTGAGCCCTTGGGAGGCGGGGCCGGCAGGACTTAGGAGAAGGTCTCCTGGTGAAGAGGAGTACAGTGAACAATTCGAGTCGAGGCAGGCTGCAAATGTGGGGAGTCGGTGACGGTCAAGGGGTTCAAGGCAGGCAGCAGAGGAGCCAGACGAGAAGACGAGCCAGGGGTCAGGACCAGCGGAAGACAGACAGAACCGAAGAGCAAGCCAAGGGTCAGGACAGGCAGCAGACAGACGAAACCAGGTATCAAACCGAAGTCAAACCAAAGAAGCAAGAAAGTGGGAACTGGAACTTAGGAACAGGAGAGGAGCTGGAGCAGGCAGGGAGGCAGGAACGGAGTCAGGAACAAGCAGGATACTGGAATGGAGTCAGGAACAAGCAGGATACTGGAACAGAGTCAGGAAAAAGCAACTAGATTCTCCCAAGAGGCAATCTGTTGACAAGGCAAAGCAATAGAGTCTGAGGCAGTGTATTTATAGTCCTCCAGCGATGACGTGGGATTTGGGGCCGGGCCGAGGTTTCCCACCGCGGCCCCTTTAAATCCCGGGCAGTCGGGTGCGCGTACGCCTAGTGGGCGGAGCTGCCAGAAGATGCTGTCGGCGTCTCCCTCGTGGGAAGAACGCCGCAAGAAGGCCCCGATGTGGCCCGAGCAGGGCTGGGGCAGCCCGCGGAGCAGGAAGTGAGCTTGGCGGTAAGGGGGGACCCGACCGCGGACAGCACGACTGGGATTCAAAACAAGTTCACCCTTTCATTTCACTTGGTATGCTTGGTCAAAATGGCCTTGCATTCAAGATCGTGCCCAAGTCAAGATAAACAGGACGCAAATAAAGAGTGGATGGCTCACAGGAATGACGGCTACTACCTGGAGATAATAACATTCAATAAACATACACATGGTTAATGCGACTCCAACATTGCTCTAAGCTTCAACGGCAAGAGGAAATGAGGAAAAAAGGATTTGCACTCACAAAAAAGTGGGGAGTAGCTTGCTTGTTACGGCGGTTACTACCCCAAGCCAAATAAGTCTTGTTACGGCGGTTACTACCCCAAGCCAAATAAGTCACTTTCAATGCATATCCAGCATAGCTCTCTGCTTCAACGGCAGGTGAGAAAGACCAATACTTCACGCATATCCGGCATAGCTCTCTGCTTCAACGGCAGAGGAGGAAGACAGATACTTCACACATATCCAGCATAACTCACTGCTTCAATGGCAGGAGAGGAAGATTGATACTTCACGCATATCCAGCATAGCTCTCTGCTTCAATGGCAGGGGAGGAAGACAGATACTTCACGCATATCCAGCATAGCTCTCTGCTTCAACGGCAGGGGAGAAAGTCTGATACTTCAAGCATATCCAGCATAGCTCTCTGCTTCAACGGCAGGGGGAATGAAGAAAAGTGGATCTATATACAGAGAACAACCAACAAGGACTGAATTACATAGTCTGGGTAAACAAATAAGCATGGGTGTAGCTTGCGTATTGCGGCGGTTACTACCCCTAACTAATTAAGCTAGATATTTCACTTAGATGCAGTTCCAACACTGATCTCTACATTAATGGTGGGGGTTGAAGGGAAATAGAACCAAAAGGTTACTAAGAGCCAAGAGAAACAGATAAGTATGAGAAGAAAAAAAAGTGTGAAGCTTGCTGGGCAGACTGGATGGGCCATTTGGTCTTCTTCTGTCGTCATTTCTATGTTTCTATGTTTCTATACTGTTAAGCCTTAGACGCCTGCCCCAGACTGTTTCTGCTTCAGATTTATTTGCCATGTCTTGCTACAATATCTTTGGATGGAAGATTTTGCCCATAGTTGGGATGCATAGCGTCAATCTCGCATGCAAGGCCATCATGGCAAGGCTTGGCGAGTAAAATTGATATATAAGCTCTCTGAGGAGGGCACCTACAGCTGAACAGCTCCTGCTTTGGTGCTGTGCATCTCAACTTGCATCCAAGGCCATTTTGAAAAAAAAGGAGAGAAGGAAAGGGGAAGGGATAAATGGGTGTAAGTGAGAGGAGAGGGAATGAAAAGGGAAAAGATAGGAATGAGAGAAGAAGGGAGGAAATGGAGAGTATGAGTCAGAGGGAAGTAAAGAGGAAGGGAAAGGGGAATAGGATGACAAAACGGAAATGAGAAGGAGAGGAATGGAGAGTGGAAGGAATGAAAGGAGTGTGAGTGACTGGGGAGGGAAGGGAAAGGAGTGAGGGGAGCAAAAGAAAGGGAAGGGAAGTGAGAAGGGTAGTGAAAAGGGATGAAGGAGAGAGGGAGAAAAGCTGTACTGGGAGGGGTGCTAGCCCCTCGGGATTCAAAACTGGCGGTGCTATAACTTCCTGTATTCTGGGGAGAAGAGTGTACAGGAAGTGCAGGCACCGTGAATGTTGAATTAGCTTGTGGCCAGCCCAGAAACGGGGGCTGCAGAAAGGCTGCTCTCCTACACAGAAGGAACAGGCCGGCAACAGCTGCAGAGGAGGAGGAATGACCAATGGACCCTGACTTCGTGGTCTGCATGTGTGTGTAACTGAATGGTAGACTGCCTTTGATGAGTAGGGGTGTGTGTTTGTGTGTGAGAGACAGAGAGAATGGACTCAAGTGGATCCCAACTTGCCAGCAGCTGAAATAAAGATGAGGGCTTGGGCCTGCTGGTAGATCCCAACCAAAGAAGAGCTGGAGAAGCGTGTGGGGTTGTCTGACGGGGAATGTATGTGTGTAGGAGCTTGTGTGTGTGTGTCTGTATTCAAGAAAGAAAGGAGAAAGCTGTGTAATCCACTTCCACTACTCCACAGCAATCCCAGGGTACCAGGGGATCCAAAGTTTCAAGGTATGGAGATGGTGATTGTGTCAAATCCCTTTTTAGTTTTAATGTTCGGGTGCTATTTGCGGCGTCATCTGTTTGCAAAAGAATTTTTGGTGTTTGGGAGAATAGAAAAAAAAAAATCTGTACACGAGTTTTTTTTAATTATTTCATCTTTTATTCATCAGATATCGTTTGGTGTTCGATGAACCCGGATGTTCTGCGTCAGCCACTTCAGAAATGCTTCAAATCCATCCAGGATCAAGGACTGTGGAGGTGTATTATGATCATGTGTAAAACATGTTGGTTGATCTTAGAGGAATGGTGCTGGTTCTGTTTTTTCATTGTTGCACTGCATAGAGTGTGTGTCTTCTTGCAATTTCCTGTTCTGCTTCGCTATGCACGTTTGTATTTCAATTTTATGGTTACTCTATTCTGTATTTGGTGAGGGTATGTCTATGTTTGGCAAGTGTGACAGAGGTGAGGCATTGTCCTAATCGGAAGTGTGTTACAGTCTCCGAACTTTCATAGGGTCAAGCCCAAAACAAACACAAACTTATGGGTTCTAAACGTCTGTTTTGCAGGGATTTCTGGTTGTCATCACACCAGTGCATGTAAATTCCATGTCAGTGCTCTTTTGATCTCGAAATACAGTACTTTCATAATTTTAATGTAAAATATGAACACATAATTCTTAACTGTGTGTGTGGAATGGGGGGGGGGGGGGGGGTGATGTGCAAGGCTTTAAGCTTTGCCCTTGCACTAGCCTTGGGTTGGGGGATGAGGTGTCAGTTTCTAAACTTTGTATCACTGAAGGGAGCTGTGATTTGTGGGTGGGGCTGGGACAAAGCATGAATGAAGTGTGTGTGTGTGTGTGTGTGGGGGGGGGGGGGGGGGGGGGGGGGGAGGGGGAGGGCAGCACGGTAAATGTTCGCACAGGGCAGGTAAAAACTGAGCACCGGACCTGTGAGGTGTAACTCACTTATACAGTTAGTGGTGAGCCTTAATGAGAGTGTAGGGCTCCTACACTCTCATTAAGGCTATTAAAACAGGTGCCAGCTGATGACTTCATGAGCCTACAAGCTGCCTCCATAGTAAACGGGACACAGTGTTGAATGTATAGGCCAGGCCTACAGCTCCCTGAGGGTGCATGTGGTTGGCATGATGCCTGATGCCTTTTCTGTGTTGGCCTTTTGCCAGACGCGCATTTAGTACCATCTAAGGCTTTGAGGAGCCCATATCAGTACCTCAGACATAGTAGATGTCATATATGCTTCTGACAGATGGGTTTTATGTGGCCATGTATAGATCACAAGTGCTGAGGAAGGACTCAGAATACCTCCTTAGCAGTTAGGGACAAACAGCCACTGACATCTATGTAGTTTGATGACAAACATTCCCAGAATGTACACATTGGCCAAGTGTAGGTGCACAGAGTGCTGCAGGTAGTCCATACTCAAAAGATAAGTGTGTCAGTGTGTGACTCGGTGAGTGGCATGCTGTGATACCCTCTGGCAATCCCTGACTCTGGGGGTCCTCTTGCACTCGCCCTTACCACAGCAATCCATACCCCAGAGCAGGGCATGTGAGTGCATTTATTTGGCACATACTGCTTTTAGACAGCAGTGATCGAGTGCTTCCACTCTTGAGAAGGGGGGTGCCTTTGAGTGTAGCGCGTATTGGGCTTCAGTATGCATGGCCTCAGGCCTTATACTCTAAAATGTCTCCTAGTCTGCTCACTGTTTATACCTAGCATAGAGAGAGGGGCAGAGGTGTGCAAACTGACAGCATCCCACATCAATGATGCTGTCTTACAAGTGTGCATATTGATGACATTGTAATGCACACCATCCACCCCCTGCCACAGAGGCTTTTCCACCTGGTACTTGGAGTGGGTCTAATAGTACAGTTATTTGGGGGTGTGCAGGCTACCCATAGCTTAAGCTGCCACTGAGGCTTGTCCCTTTATGGAGGCAGGAAGTGTGTGTTAAGAAGCTCTCCACTGAATGTGGGGCTGCTGGGATGGCAGGAGTGTTGCCTTTCAAGGAACCTCAAATGGCATCGATGTTGGCCCGATTCCAGTTAATGGTTTGGATGAAGGTTTAGTGGCAGCATATAGTGAGATTCCCAGTACAGGGGGTTGTGTGTGTGTGTGGGGTGGGGGGGTGTTTGCTTGGCAGTAATGTTGGAGCTGATAAAAGCCTTGTGATGTGATGGCCAGGAAAAGTCCCTAGACAGCCCACGTTGAAAGAGTGCATTCAGAGAGACAGCCTAAGGGCCAAGGTAGCATAAGAAATCGCTAACAAATTATGCCCAGTCATCCGAAAAACTATCACACAACCCAAATCATCCAAAAAACCCTGGTACACCCAGACACTCAAAACCCAAAAAACCAAGCTTAGAGCAGCAGAAAGACTTTGGCGCAAACATCCCACTCCTGCCTCAAAAACCAGCTATTATCAACTCATGCATGCATACAGAAATGCCATCCAAACAACAAAAAAAGAATACTATGCCAAAAAAATTCACCACCTCCAATTCAACCCAAAGGCCCTATTTACCCTAGTCTCAAATCTTACTAAACCCATCGTGTCTACACCCCAAGTCCCCCCCTCACAGACACGATGCAATGAAATTGCCCTTTTCTTTAAGAACAAAATATCAAATATCACAGCCAAGTTTAACCCTAACACCAAAAATTCCTCTAACACCAATAGTATAACCCCCCCCACCCCACACACTCCCACCTCTCTCTCCTCTTTTGAACCCTCCTCTACCCTAGAAATAGAAAACATTTTAAAAAAGATGAGACCCTCTTCCCACCCCTCAGAAACTATCCCTACTAAATTACTACTCGCTATTCCTTAAACAATAGCCTCTTCACTCTCCAAAATCGTGAACTCTTCCCTGGAACACGGCCTTGTCCCTATCCCCCTGAAACAAGCCGTGGTCAAACCCATTCTAAAAAAACCCTCCCTCGATCCCTCCAACCTATCTAACCTCCGTCCCATTTCCAACCTCCCCTTCCTCTCCAAAATCACGGAGAAACTAGTTAACTCCCGTCTCTCTGACCACCTAGAACAAGCCAACATACTCCCTCCAACACAATATGGTTTCCGAAAACACCTCAGTACAGAATCCCTTCTCCTCTCCCTCACAGACACTATCATCAAAGGTATGGATGCCGGTAACTCCTACCTTATCGCCATGCTAGATATTTCCGCCGCTTTCGATACAGTAAATCATAACATCCTCATCAACACTCTCATCAGCATAGGAATCACAGGTACCGCTCTTTCTTGGATAAAGTCCTTCCTCCAAAACCGAACTTACACAGTCCTCACCGACAATTTTACATCCCCCCCTGTTAATCTCGACTGTGGCGTTCCCCAAGGATCCTCCCTTTCTTCCACCCTTTTTAACATCTACATGCTCCCCCTCACAAACCTCCTCTCCAACCTTGGTATTACACACTTCATCTATGCCGATGATGTGCAAATCCTCATACCCTTCACAAATTCTGTACTCACTGCTCTTCAAAAATGGAACACCATTCTCACCTCCATAAACCAACTCCTCACTGACATGCACCTAGCCCTTAATCCGCAAAAAACGGAACTCCTCCTCATCTCCTCAAAACAAGCTTCCATACCCTTTCCCTCCACCCTCCACCCCCCCAACTTTCCCTCTGACACAAGAAACCTGGGGGTTATTCTCGATAACCAACTAACCTTCAAACCATACATCAAATCTATCCTTAGCAGCTGTTACTTCAAACTACAAACCCTCAAAAAACTCAAACCTCTTCTCTACTTCTCTGATTTCCGCACAGTACTTCAATCTATAATTTTCTCAAAAATTGATTACTGTAATGCACTCCTACTTGGTCTCCCTGCTACCCACATCAAACCTCTACAACTCCTTCAAAACGCCACTGCACGCATCCTAACCAATGCCAATAAGAAAGACCATATTACTCCCACCCTCATTAATCTCCATTGGCTTCCCATTCACTCACGAATTATTTACAAGACCCTTACCCTCATCCACAAAAGTATTACTAACGAACATTACAATTGGCTAAACCCACCTTTCCTCCCTCGTACCTCCACAAGACCTACCCGCTCCTCTCTCCGTGGTACCCTCATTCCTCCTTCCATAAAATCCACAAGACTCATCTCCACCACCAATAGGGCCCTCTCCCTCGCAGGCCCTTCCCTCTGGAACTCCATGCCTCCTGACCTACGTACCGAAACCTCCACACCCACATTCAAAAAGAAACTCAAACCTGGCTCTTCCTCCAAGCTTACCCCCAATCATCTTCATCTCTCACTAACACCCTAACCGGATCACCACCTCTCACCAGTACTCCCCCTCAGGACCTACACCCGACACCCACCCCCTCCAAGGACCCTCAAACCTAAACAAAAAAAAACAAAAAAAAAAAAAAAACAAACCTTGTATATAACCTATGTATATATTAATTGTCCCTTGAACCCCTGTACATATCTTTTCCTTCAGTTTTCCTTTTTCACCCCTCCCCCCCTCCTTTTTGTCCCGTATATCCCTACCCTTCCCTCCCCTACTTATTTATCTAGTTAATTGCCATGTTACTGCATTATGTTAAAAACTGTTCCTTGTAAAGGCCTTGCCTATATATTACTTGTTATAAGTTATCTGTAAACCGGCACGATGTGCAAACGGTTGTCGGTATATAAAATCAAATAAATAAATAAATAAAATAAATAAATTCAGCATGTAGGCAGCAAGACCAGTACTGGAGAGTGCAGCATGGAAGCAGGAGGCCCAGGTGAAGAGCCAGCAGCATGGAGGCAGGAGCCACAGTAGGAGCTGAGATGAGCGGAGACACCAGGTTCCAGAGCAGGAGATGAGACCTGATGAGAAGAGACAGCTGATGCACCTTCACTGGATTTTGCCTTAAGGAGGATGGAATACGGGCGGAGCATGAGGAGGGCTGGACAGTTAGGCTGCTAGCCGACAAAACTTCACAGTTGGGCCTCCCTTCTGCATGCTGGCACAGGAACTCTGTAGTTAGGGCCCAGCAGGCTTCTTCCATCTAGCCTGCACAGAATTCTGTGCATAGGCCAGGTCAGGCTTGTCCTATAAGTGTGGTTGTTCGCCCTTAGAGGCCGGGTGGTTATGCTGTTCATGGCCCCTTGCCACGTCATGGCTTGCCAGCTGGGGGGGGGGGTATGGATTTGGGGGGCCAACCCCTTAGGCACCTACCATCATGGGGACTGCTGCACAGTGTTGAGTACAGTGATGCTAGGGACGACTCAGATGGCAACTCCGGCATCCTTTGTAGGATCTGAGTGAACACATTGGTGATGCTGTTCATTGCTGCTGTCAGCGTCGTGACATTGCATGTTTGGGCTGCCTTTTGTAATTGCAGGATCCTGTTTTGTCTTTTTACAGTCCTCCTGAGCTGCACTAGCTCTGCCCGTATGTGTCTCTGCCGTTCACCATGGCTCCTTTGTACCTGGTGCAGCTGCTCCTGCATGGACTCTTCTGGTGGCTATGATGCTGATGGTGCTGGTGCTGCTGGCACTGCTGGTGGTGGTGCTGGGCTTTGTGGCTCCAAAAGAGGCAGCAGTGGCCTTGTGGCCTCCTCCTAGTGAGCTCATGGTAGTTCCTGATGGCACCATAGTGTGCTGGCTCAACCTTCTGCAGATCCTGGAGGCTCCCACTCCAGGCTATGCTCATTAACTATGACAGGTTGAGGGAGACATTTAGTTGGCTGGGTGAACCCAGGGGTTGCAGCAGCACAAATGGGTCTGCAGCTTGTGGCTGCTGCTGCTTCTCCTCCTTCTCCTCAGTGCTTACCTGCATGTGGGCATCCATGAGGAAAGTCCTTTTGAAACCTAGTGGTGACTGGCTGGTCCTTGGGCCTTGCTGGCTGGTCACTGGGGCATCCTGGTTGGTTCCTGGAGCATCCTGGCTGGGACCAGCAGCTTGGTGGGCAAAACAAAAGTACCAATGGGAGCAAGAACCCTTTTTTTTTGGCATCAGAGGTGCACTTTGCTTCTTTGTATTGTGAGCATCTTATGCCAAAATATGGGCATGCCCATTCCCTTAGGTGAGGTGAACTTACCAGCTATGACTAGCATGGTGTCCAGCCGTTCATCCATGCGCTCGAATACATCTGGTTCCAGCCTTTGGATGAATTGATTCTACATGTAGGTGATGACAATGGGACAAGGGGCTCCTCCTCCTATTTGCTGTGCATATTTGTTTTGTGCCATCACCTTAGCTTTCAGGTAGACTGTGATATCCCTATATGGGTGGGTGACCTGCTCCCCACCTCTTGGCACTCCGCTGCACCTAGTGATGGCCTGGGCTGTTTCAGCAGATCTGGCCCTTGGCTGCCTTGGATGTTTTGGCCGCCCAGTTGCCAAACAGTGCGGCATAATTTTGTAGGACTCTTGCAATTACCATTTCGTTCTCCATGATGCTGAACTTTATGACCCAGAGACGCCCACGTCCTGCTGCCTGGCTGCCAGAGGGGGGTGGCACTTCCTTTTCTGGAGAGGTGTTCTCCCTTTCCTCACTCTCCATCCCACTGCTGTCTCCTCTCCCTTCTTCCCCCCTCCTTGCCCTGCCTAGCAAACTCCCTTCCCCTCTGCCCTCTGTGTATCGCTAGCCTGGCGTACTCCTCCCTCTGTATTCAGCTGGCTATCCCCTTTCCCCACCCACCTCCTCCTATCACTTCCATGCTGCCTCTCTCTACTCCTATCCCTGTCCCTGCTCCTACTCCTCCTTCCCCTAACACTCCTGCCCTCATTCTCCCCCATCCTCTGCACCCCACCTGTCCTCTATCTCCCCACCTGTCCTCTATCTCCCCACCTGTCCTCTATCTCCATGCTTCTCATGCTCCATGCTCTCCACAACCTCCACACACCACTCTTCCACACGCCACCTCCTCTACACACTACTCTTCCACACACCATGCCATACCACTCCTCTACACACCACTGCCTCCACTCACCTTCTCACTCCACCACAGAAAAAAACACATGGACAAACTTCACTAACCAAAACAAACTTTCACATACACACGCAGACTAAAGACAAAGGTTAAGGTAAACAAAAGGAAGAACACTAAATCACAAGACAACGCACTCAAAACTCACAATATAAACTCTCTTCTAATACCACCACAACTGACCTCCTCTCTTCTAAACCATGCCTCGACACAAAGAGGCAGCTGCAGGAAGGCTGTATATATAACCTGAAAAAATAACACACGGTGCGATGATGCAATGCACGATGCATTGACACAATGCTGCATGTGATGAAACAACACTACGTGCGATGAAACAATTCTGCGCACGATATTTAGCAATGCACTGCCTTTGGCAGCTCATTAGCCTAAACACGTCCCTTTTCTTACTGTGAGCGCTATTTTTGCTATATTTATAGTAAAATGATGAATCTGGGTCAGAGTTATTCAGCTAACTCACCCCTAGATTCATCAGAATGCTATAAATATAGCAGAAATAGCACCTGAGATACAAAATGGGTGTGGTTATGAAAATTGTAGACTTACTGCATCACATCGACAAATATCGCAACACACTGTTCATTATCGCTTCATGAGACAGCACTTTAATAGGGTGAATAGGATGCTGTATGCTCTGATCTGGGTGAATGTAAAGTTCCGGCTAAAGTGATGGCTGATAGATTCTTAAATAGAAGATATCCACCATATTGTATTAAAAATGCATAATGTATCTCAACCTTTGCCATGAGTGTATTTGTTCTTCTTTTTGTGGTTAGTGTTATAGGTCATGCTGTACTGTTTCACCATGTATGTTCTTGTAACTTCACAATAACTGATTTTAAAAAATGCATAATGAATACCATTATATTGTAATAGAGAATTTCTGTTGAAGCAGGACTCCTGGGATAAATTGAAATGGAAAATGTTTGTATTAAAGCATATTACAGAGTCTTTACAAATTTGTATTATCATAAGAAAACAGTGGCACATTTTGTAAACTGTTCTGATGCTCCATTTACTGCCTAGGTTTGCATTCTCTCAAGGAAAGAATATTAAGGATCAAGTGGTTAGGGAGTCACTAGATTGTTACCAAATATCACAACCAGATTTGGATTTACAATCGTGTTAGAACTGCACCTTTTGTCCCTCATAGTACAGTCATATCATGTGGTATCCACCAAAGGAAAGATTTATCAAGCTCATGAAGGAGATAACATGCAAATCTATATTTGTTTTCTACTGTTATGGTTATAAGATGATGGAGTGGATTCTTAGGTGTTGCGGTGATGGCCACTCCCATGGGGAGGAGACCATGAGGAATCACAGTACCAGGCTAGACTCTCTACACGCAAATACAGAGGAGATGTATTTATTGTACAGCATGGTGGCACTGCTTGGGAAGTGGACAGCAGTGAAAGGTAGCTCCAGCAGTAGTAGTCCAGGGATCCTCAGCAGAGAGGGCCCGTCTCACTCTTGAGTTGGTGAAGACAGCGCGGTGAACAGGAATAAGTCCCGGATGAAGCGCTGAAGCTGTAGGTGAGACAGACTGATAGGTTAGTACTCTCTGAAGTAGAAGCTGTGTCTTTGGAAGTCCTGGCAGGCAGAAGTTGTAGCGTGGCAGGCACCAGATTAGGGAGAGCAGGCCCTCGAGGAGCGAGTACCTGGTATCCCAGGATAGGCACCTGAAAGAAGCAGAAGGGCCCCGAGTTAAGGTAGAATTACCCCAAAGGGCGGAGAGAGCTTCCTGCGGCAGCTAGGAAGCGGCAGAGCCGCATAGACCGGACTGGGAAAAAGAGGAAGTCACCGGCTGGAGGTAGAAGATAGGCTGATCATCCTTCGGTGAAATGATGAGCTGGAAGAAGGATCAGTATCCGGGGTAGGTTATCCGGAGGGAGTAGGAGCAGGTAGAACTCTGAGGAGAGAATGGGAGTGGAAGGGACCCGAGGAGCAGTGCCCAGATGATCCAGATGGTAAAGATGAAGAGAGAACGAAGGAGCAAGATCCAATGAGAAGAAAATCTGGGAAACAAGAAGATCCAGAGAAGCTAGGAAACAGCAGACCGGCTCCTTACTAACTCAGAGAGTGAAGGTCGGAAGAAGCCTTAAATATCCCCCCTTGATGACATCATCAATGGGGCGGGGTCATGGCTTCCTGCCCTGGCTTCTTTAAATCCTTGTCGATAGCACTCACGCACGTAGGGACATCCAGGGGGTGGAGCTTAAAGTGGCGTCGGCGTCGCAACCGCGGGACCAGGTCTCCCGCCCGCAGGACAGGCTGTGAAGCACTGCGAAATTCCGGAAGGTGCCCCGCCTCTCCGCAGTGCGGTCAAGGAGACGGCCGGCCGGCAGGTGAGCAAGCTCAGTCGCGTCTAGCTGGGCCGAGCAGAGCAACATACTCCTCTTCAGGAGCAGTAGTAAAGTTACACGGTTAGCAAGCCGTTGTGTGCTGCAGCCTCCGGTTTTGAAATATGGAGTTATGCGACCTGGAACGCCCATGCCCCTCTCCTTTTTGTGCCCCCCTTATTTTCTGCTTGCGCACATGCTTAAACGCACATAAATTGCAGCTTTTAAAATCCACGCTGCTCAGGCACGGCCCACGTTGTGCGCATATGTGGGCAATTTAGCACGAGCAATGCTTTTAAAATTGACCAGTGTCCCCCAAAACAATTGAAGAAGCAGATTGAAGGGGCTTTAATCTTCTAACTTCTTTTGCTAAGGTCCAGTTTGTCTATTTGGAAACAGCATTCTAGCAAGAGTGAATCAGGACATAGGGGGAATGATTTGTGATGTCACTTGTCTTTCTTTTTTAAGCAGTGGGGGAAGTGAGGTTTAATTAAATGGCCGCTTGAAAGAATAACTTGTGCAAACACTACGGAAAAGGCAAGTAGGTTCTCCTGAGAACATACACCGTGTGGTGCGTTTGCTTCAATTACTTGATGATCCTTTTTTAGAAACTTGATTGTTGTGTCCTGGAGTGGATCCTTAGGCCGACCGGCGAAGAGAGACGGTCGGGAGGCAGAACACGCACAGCCGAAGATGGATCTTCACCTGGAAACCCGTGACGCCCCCAGAGGAGCTGTCGACGCCCGGGTCGCTAGGGCTTAGTTGGCTTCGCCCTGGAAGTCCGAGGTCCCCCCAGGAGGAGCCCGTAGGGACCCGGACCGCTGGGACTTAGGTGAGACTACGAGCCGAGGTCGAAGCAGGCAGCAGAAGACAGAAGCGTGGAGGCGTACCGAGGTCAAGGCAGGCAGCAGAAGTCAGAAGCGTGGAAACGTACCGAGGTCTAGGCAGGCAGCAGAAGTCCGAAGAACAGGAACAGGAACAGGAACGCTGAAACTGGCAGGCAGGATCAGGAACAGCAACTAACACTCAGGAGCGACCACGTTGCAAGGCAAAGCAGGAAGGAGCACTGCAGACTTAAATCCCCCGCCGGCGCTGACGTCAGGAAGAGGGCGGTTCAGCACTTCCGGGTGCTCGACCTGTAATAGGACGGCCCTCGCGCGCGTGCGTTCCTTGCAGGGGGAGGAGTCGTGATCGGGCCTTGGCAGCGTCGGCAGTGTCTCCCTCGTGGAGACGCCGCTGCCATGCAGCCAGGCCGGCCCCGAATCCCGCGGCTCGCAGCAGCGCGGAGAGAACCCCGGTGGAGGTAAGGACCCGGTCGCTAAGGCGGCGACCGGGGCTGCAACACTTGATAATGAAAGCAAGAGATGATTATTTCTTTGCATTTTTCTGCATAAGTTTATATACATTGGAAATTAGGCTTTCATATGGTAAAAACTTGTATGCTGTATATTGTCTCTTGAAGTAACAATACACACCTTGCAATTATATCTGTAACGATCCTTCCTTTTATGTATTTTAACAGAATGTCCAATGTCTATGAACACAATATACATGTACCTCAAGCTGTATGACTCCAAGCCTCAGGAGATACCACAGCTAGTGGCATGGGTAGAGCTAATTAACCACCATATCTTAGTGAGTCATTTGTGCGCGCTACCCAGTACGCACAAATGTACACCCGATTTTATAACATGCGCGCGCTGCCACACGCATGTTATAAAATCCGGGGTCGGCACGCGCAAGGGGGTGCACACTTGTGCACCTTGCGCGCACCGAGCCCTAGGGGAGCCCAGATGGCTTTCCCCGTTCCCTCCGAGGCCGCTCCCCCCCCACCTTCCCCTCTCCTCCCCTATATAACCCACCCCCCAGACCTATCTAAATCCCCTCCACCTTGTTTTCCATAGTTAGGCCTTGTGCAAAATAGGCTCGGCGCGCGCAGGGGCAGGTTTTCAGGGTTATGCGCGTAAATTATGCACGTAACCCTTTGAAAATCTGCCCCATTATGTGTTTGTACCTATGATTATACATGACCCTTTTTTGTAATAGAAATGCCAATATTTAAGGCAACTAACTGCTAATTAAGAAGAAAATGATGTTTCCAGCTATCTAAATGTGACACTTTATAATAATCTGAGTGAGAGTAAAAAAAAGTAAATGAATAATTCACCAGGTTTTTTTTTAGAGGTTTTTTTTTTTTAGTGTAATTTGGTAAATCTGAGTTGTGTGGACTGTTTTTTTTTTTTATGCTTACAATGATGTCACTATGCTCTGGCAGCTCCCTCTCTCCTGAGTTTGCAGTGCCTCCACAGCACCAAGACTCAACAGCACAGCCATGTTTTTCTTCCCTGATTGGGCAGCCAGCGTTCCCCTTTCAGGATCATTCATGCCCCCCCCCCCTTCCCATTGCTCACCCCTTAAGTAGAGAGTGGAAAATGGAGAGTTGGGAGGAAAGTTATAGGCAAACTGGAAACATGGAAGAGTGGAAGATAAGGGTAAGAAGCTGGGAAGATGGTGTGAGAGAGAAAGGTGAAATACAAGCCTGGGAGGTAAAGGAGACAGAGGACTAGAAGGACCAATACGTTGAGGTCGAAAGGGGATGAATGAATAACATAGAGAGGGAAAGATGGAAAGGTAAGAGATGAAGATATGGGGTGAGAAGAAGGGGAAGAGGTGTCGACAGAAGAGAAAAACATAGGAAGTGAAAAAGGAGGAGATATATAAAAAGAAATATCATCAGGAAAGAGTGAGAGAGATTAAGAAATATAGTACAGGTAGAAAAAGTTGTTTTTAATTTAAATATATGAGCTTTGAAAGTTGTAAATTTTATATTGTATATATATTTTACATTTTTTTAATACATATGTAATATGTGATGTGATATTTTTCTGCTGTTTCATTGTTCCGCTGGGACTTGATTATGTGTTTTATCTTTTCTCTGTCTCTCAACCCTCCAGCCCAGTCTCCCTGAAATCAATAATTTAAACTTCAACAGTCTGAATTTAATGAAAAATAGGTCAATCATAGGCCATTTAACATAACTGCTGGATATGTCATCCCGGATTCAATACATCCCTAGTCATGACTGCTAGGAACTAGAAGGGGATGATAGGAGATGGGTAATTTACACATGCAGTTTTTTTTTTATTAACTTCTAAACAGCACTGCTTGCCTCTTGTGGAGTCAGGATGCGGGACTGGATGAATTATCGGTCTGCCCCGGTTCTGACATGGGCACATTGATATATCCCACTTGCAGCTGGGACATATTCGCAGCAGTGTGGACAGGAGTAACTGGGCAGACTGGATGGGCGAATTGGTGTTTTCTGTTCTCATCTCCTATTTCACTATATTATCTATTTATTTTTTTAAATTTTATATTTTGTTCACACCTTTTCACTGGTAGCTCATGGTGAGTTGCAATACATTCAGATACAGTAGTTGTTACTATGACACCTGCACTCACACACGCCACTGCTTCTTGGGAAAGAACACAACACAGCACGAAGTATTAAAGACTGCACCAAATGACCGCCAGCCCTGCAGCAGGCAGTTTGTTTATCTTGGGGCAGCTGAGTTTAACAAAATGTATTCTACTATTTGTTTCATATGACGAAGAATAAAATTGCTATGCTGTATCCATGGAGCATAAAATGAACTCAGGCTAAGTCTTTCTTTCATGAGTGCAGTGCTTCCATTCAGAGGGGAACATGATGTTTTAAAATATTTACAAGTTTTTATCTTGGAATTTGAAATGTTTTCTAGGTGCTCCAGAGAGCCACTGCAGGTGCACATCACTCCCTGCTATACTCAAAGGGACATGGATGTGTTCGCAGAGAGAGAGAGAAAGAGAGTCAACATTTTCTTGAAGCAGAGCAAGCCTCCAGCTACAGAGAAATTAACTTTTCTTTTAATAAAAATGTTTTATGTATTGTATTTAATGCATGCATGTATCCTTCAGGAGCCATTTCTTTCCATTCAGCTGTAGTGCTCCTTCACTGTACTAAACCCAGTTGATCTCCATGGTCTTGGCTCAGTTCTTCTGGTATTTCTCCAATGTATTCAATGCTGTTGTGTTCATAGAAGTATGGTACAGGCATGAAAGAAAAATAAATTGAAATATTATTTAAAATGTGAAAAAAAGAAATAGAAAAAAAAAGCATCACAGGAGGACAGGAAAGGAAATTAGATGGATGTCGAGCATTTCAGTATTATTTTCATATTTGCAGTTATCCTGTAATTAATTCAATTAAACTTCCCCTTTATCATCTTTCCAAGCTTCCCTTCATTGTCGAAAGTGTAAAAGCATCTCAGACAACCAAGAATCCCAGTTGCTGGTAAATGTATACAGGTGTTTCATTAACTGATTCAGATTTCACTTGTAAAGTGATCATTATCTTCCCAGTTCGTTTACATGTACATTTTTTTCCAGCTTTTTGGGACAGTAGTAAGCAAAAAAAACCCAAAAACCCCAAAATGTATATTTACCCGCTATGTTATAGATTTTGCTTTCTGTTTCTTAGGGCTTGTCAAAGGCATTACATGTTGAAGAAAACATTTATATCTGTTTGCAAATGTGCTGTGCAGTGAAACAAGAGAAACTGGTACCAATTCTCGTACAACAGAATGCTTTCCTAAATGTAGATTACATGTAATAATGGGTAATTTCACAGAAGAAATCCTTCTTTTCCATCACGTCCTGCTATACCAGTTCAGCCCTGATGAGTGGTTTATTTCCACCTACCAGTAGATGGAGACAAATAACACTGTTTTCCCCTATGACATCACTGCCACTACTTAGGAGGTGCTGCTAGCAGCAGGAGTCCAGTATTGTCTGCCTACTGCAGCTGGTAGGACTGGAATGGTACAGGAGCTCGGCGATGGATCTGTGACCATATCCCTAATATATCGTGCCCCCGAAGAAGCTGTTTCCAGCGAAACATGTCAGGTGTTTCTTTCTTCATTTACATGTGTGATTAATGTTTTATTATAGAAATTGGATATGACTATGAATTGACAAGAAAAGAAACTGTGGTTATTGAAGTCTCATGAAGAACACAAGGAGAAAGTGGGAACATTGAAAGATATCTCTTTCATTTATTTCAATGTTGATGATCAATTTTGGACATGTTACTAAGAGGACTCTATATGATGATTCTCTTTCATTGTAAATGGGAAATTATGCGTAAGCAGAATTGGTCAAGTGGGATCAGCAGGCATTTTTGCTTTTGATGTCTCAGAATGAATGGTGTATGAATGTTTGTGGAGTATGATCCGGAAATGTTTTTATGGGCCCTCATAGTGTGTGTTTTTTTACTATTTATTATTTATTGGTATGTAAATTGAGGTAGTCAAAAATATTTTCTTGTTAGGAATATTTTGCATATGTTTGAAGTTTTGCTAGTATGTTGTTTAGGATTTAAAATAAGACTGATACCCATGCAGAGCGCTAGCACCAGCATGATCAGTGCCTGTGAACAGACCACTGCTCATGACAAACAACTGAAGAACCAAGCAAATTTGCAGCAGACAGCAGTTTTATATTACATTTTCAGACTTGTTATTTCATAGTTTAGAACACAGTTCAATTTCCAGAGAACTCCAGGCACCACCTGCATGTAGAGCAGGTGTCTATATGTAATCTGGCATAAAAACTTCATATAGCCCCTCCCAAATGTTTCTGTCAGACAGGTAAGTCTCAAGCAGCACGCTCCCCAGTTTGCTTCCAGAGATATACCATAGCATGCTTACCACAGTCCTACTTCTACTGTCCTGTGCCTTCTTGGCTTGCTTTCTGGCCCCTGCCTCCCTGGGAATTTCCTAGCCTTTGTTACCCAAGACTGGCAGCTTCTTATCCCTCTGTTCATTAGGTACCCTCTACAGCCTTGCCATGAGATTTTTCTTTCTGTGCTAATTAGCCACACCTCCCTCCCCAGCTCTTGTCCACTTGGAAGACATTGCCCAGAAACTTCCTGCCAATTTTGACATCACTTCCTCGCTCCCTTTTATTTTCCTCTTTGTAGCACACTCTGCTTCACCGGTGAGCTAACTGTACTTTATCCCCTGGTCTACTCCAAGCTGCAAGGAGTCCTACCTTTATTATAGTCCCCTTTACGAAGCTACATTCCTTATTTCTCTTTTTACAATGCTCTTTATTGTAATTCGATGTATACTGGTTTATCAGGAAATAGTATATGACCTCTTCAAATAGTTCAGAATTTTAAAGCCAGAGCTCTGATGAATACCCAACTGCCAGAGCACTTTACTCCTGGGCTCCGTTCTCTACCCTGGTTGCCAATATACTGTAGAATGAAATTCAAGATGGCAATACTCATTCAGAAATTAGCAGCATGCTGTACATCATTAACAATCTATCTCAACCCCTGAGATTAGTTCAACATGGCTCCCTTAAGACTCCCTCTCCATGACTGGTACATCTTTCTGAAACTAGGGACCGAGCCATTTCAGTATCAGGCCCTATTTATAGCAGTGATCTTCCTGAGACCTTATGTACTTTAACTGCACAGCTACCTTTAGAAAGCAGCTACAGGCTTTCTAGTTTAGACAAGCCTTTGATGCTGAAGCCTAGGCTGGGGTTGCCAACTCTTTGGATTTTCTATACTGTCCAGATATTTTCCAGTCAGTGCAGAATTTTAAGGTACTGACCGGAAGCCAGAATGGAGGGCTAAAATGACCGGAAATTGTCTGGATTTGAATCCTCCAGCAGAGCACATGAACTATTTTTCGTATCACATTTGGTTACCTAATTTGAAGGAGATGTGGTTGAACTCCACAGCCAAAGGTGGCACTATTACCTCCTGAAAATTGGCTTCCTATGCATGACACCCCCTTTCCCTGCTGCAGTCTCATCTGCTGGCACCTACCTTCCCGCTCACGACTCAGTTTTAAAAAAAAAAAAAGGCTCAGTGGAGCTGCCAGCACCTCGCCTCACACCCATGGATCAACAATACAAGGCCCCATGGAGTTCCGACACCTTCCCTCTCACCGGCTGCGAAACAAGAGAAGGCCCTGTGAGGCCGAAAGTACCTCGCCTCTTGTCTGCGGCCAAGCACATACCCAACATACGTAACAATAGGCTTAATACCATATGGATTCCAAGTATCCTTTTGCAGGGTTTTCTGTTTGCCACCATAGCAGTACATGTAAATTTAATCTACATGTTGTAAATCACATTTTTACCTCAGAGAACACTGTACTTTGAAGGTCCTCTTACATGAAAAATCTGTTATAAGTGTATAATTTTGAATTGTGTGTCTGTGGGGGGAGGGGGTTGTGCAAGGCTGTAAGCTTTGCCTAGGGCACTTGGTACCCTTGCACTAACCCTGCAATGGCAATGGTGAGCAGAGGAGTGTGATATCAGGTGAAAAACACAAGACAGTGGGAGGAAGTCGCTGTCGCGTTGCATGTGAGAATATGTATCCTCATCAACCCAAAGCAGAGGAATCTCAACTGGGCAGACTGGATGGACCAGTATGGACTTTATCTGCCATCCATCATCTATATCTTACTATGAGGCTGATCACTGGCTCAAGGGATAAGCAACAGAAAAGGGGCAAAATAGATTTAATAAGTTATTAGAAAGTTTGTGTGACCTGATAAATGACAAGCATTTGATTCTTCAGATCAAATGCATGTGCCCTAATGGTAGAGGTGGCAGTTAGTGGCATTTTTATATTTGGGATCATTTGGTTGTACCTCACTTCGTTCACAGTTTTCTAGTAATATGGCAAGTAATAAAAGTTGTGGGTTTTTTTTTTTTTTTTTAAATAAATAGTCATGTGGAAGGCCAAAGGTGAAAATTTTACTCCATCTGTCCAACTGTTAAAAATTTTCAAGGTTGAAAGCTGGTAACTGTAGCCTAGGCCACTCTCTATTCTCAACAAAACAGTGGGGTAGATTTTATAAAAAAGCGCACCAGGCTCAAACAAAAGTACACCGGATTTCAATAGATACGCACGTAGCCGCACGTATCTGTTAAAATCTGGGGTTGGCGCGCGCAAGGCTGCCCAAAATCGGCAGCCGGCGTGCACTGAGCCGCGCATCCGGCCTCCATTCCCTCCGAGGCTGCTCAGAAATCAGAGCGGCCTTGGAGGGAACTTTCCTTCCACCCCCCCCGCACCTTCCTCTCCATTCCCCTACCTAACCCACCCCCCCGACCCTATCTAAACTCCCCCCTACCTTTGTTGCACAAGTTACGCCTGCCTGAGGCAGGTGTAACTTGCGCGCGCCGGGCCGGCCACCGGCGCGCCATGGTCCAGGCCGGGGGCTGGTCTGGAGGCCGTGGCCACGCCCCTGGAACACCCCCAATGACTCGCCGGCCACGACATGCCTCTGACACGCCCCCCGATGATGCGCCAGCCGCGACATGCCCCCGACACGCCCCCAGGAAAGCCCCGAGAATTACGTGCGTCCCGGGGTTTTGTGCACGCTAGCAGCCTATGCAAGATAGGCTCGGTGTGCACAGGGGGGGTTTGGGGTAGGTTTTCGGGGGTTACGCGCATAACCTAAGCTCATAACCCTTTGAAAATCTACCCCAGTATGAACAACTCCGGTTCAGCCAGCCTTTTTATGCTTTAATGTCACTTTTTTTTTTTTTTACAAGGTCCTGTTTTAGTCTGTCCTTGTTAAGTGTTGCTCTTATAATCATGTTACATTGTACTCTGCCTTGAGTTACAGAAAGAGAGGGATATAAATCAGTTTAATTAAATAAATAAACTGACAGCTTACCTGCTCCTTTTCTCTGCGTTTTCTGTGGCAGTGTGGTGCTATAACTTCGTCACAATGCCCCTTTGCTAAACAGGCCTCATGGGTTACTTGCTTTGCTGACCAGAAGTTGGTAAGAAAAGCCTGCTGTGACATCATCAGAAGAGCAGCATTGTGTCTATTGTCACAGCAGCATGTGTTCATTGAATAATAGCTGGAATTTGAGACCTATGTTTATTGTTTAATACAATAAATGGTAGTTCTACTTTTTAACATGTTCATACCTTTATACAATCACTAATCTAACTTGGTTTTGGTAAGTGCAAGGAAAAAAGGAATTAATTCCTTCAGAAATCTTCTCTTCCAGTGTTTCTTATAAATCAATTTGCAGGTCTGTGTGGACCAAACAACTGCTTGTTTTTTTTGTTTTGTTTTGTTTTTTTTTAATGCTGCAGATTGCATCAAAACCTGACATGGTGGCCAGCTCAAACTGGTAGCTCCCTGGTTTAATTCCTAGATCCAGGACTTCCTCACCCTGGGTTGTCTGGAACTGGGGAGGGTGTTCAGCCTTTCAAGGGAGGGAAGCTGTGGACCTCAGTAAGGGCAATATATCTGGTGGATGGATTTCGAGCCCATGAAACAGGGTTTCACTTCGGGCATGCTTTGTGTGAGAAAGGAGGTGTGGTGCTTGGCTCCTTGCTTAAAGACCATTGCTGCAATGGTCAGACCAGGAAATAGTGTGCACGTAGGGGTGTTTGTTCAAATAAGGGAAACATCCCTGCAGCGTTGCAAATAAAGGCTCAAGGCTTCCAAATCTCAACCCTAGTTCCCACTGAGGAGGAGGAACTACCAGGACAAAAACTGAGTGTGTGAATCATTGGGGAAATATGCTGCAGTGGCCAAAATGCCCACATGGATTTGAGTCAGGGTCTGCCAGTCCGTGGAGGATTTCCCTGCATTTCACACGTTTTTCAAGGAAAAACATCGCTGAGGCGTTCAACTATGAATTCTACCAAATCCCTGGGATTTCCATTGAAGTGACCTGAGTAGAAATGTATTATGGCAATCACTTTTCAATTTTTTTTTGGATATGTCTACCCTCTCAATGCTATGAAAATCTGGCATCTGGTGTTAAACCACAGGGGTAAGTCTGGGACCCATTTTCTTTTGGCAGTTTCTCATCGGTGCAATCACTCGGTATTTTGTTACTGCACCAAGCCCTGTGCCACATAAGAAGCAACCGAAATAAACTGGGATTTGCATAAAAGGAGGAGAAAGAACCCAAGGGAGCCCAGTTCAAAGGCTTCTGAAAATTGTGGCATGCTCCACTTCACAGAAAATTGCTCTCCTCCCTTTTGTGGCAGATCTACTCCTCTCGGTATGTTCCCTTTAGGTTTTGTTCCTTTGCAAATAGAAGCTGCTTCTTTAATCTATAGCAAATGGCCTTTGTAATCTGAACCTCATCAGTTTGATTTTTATCTTTTCAGCTTAAAATGATTTGGAATGGAATTCAGAATTTCTATAAATAATTTGCCACCGTGTTTGTAGTTTGCATCTGCTTATGTCAACAATATCCTATTTTAAGGAACTTTGAAAGAAACATTAAAGAACTTTTTTTGGGGGGGCGGGTGTTCATGTACATAAAAAGTCTGCCATGTGATGAATGAGACTAAGTGAATTCATATTTCTATAGTACATCAGTGACAAGCAGACATTGCAGGGCTGCCATAAAATTAGGAATTGATTATTTGGCTTTAATCCCACCTATGGTTCCTTATATCAGACTCTACCTGGCCCAGTAAGTCTTATAGAGGTCCATATTCAAAAACATTTAGCCGGATAACTCAGAATTTATCCGGGTAAATGAAGATTTGGGCACTGGCTAAATTTTACTAGGATACTAATTTAGCCAGCTAGAATTTAGATGGATAAGGTAGGGGCATTCCGAGGATGTAACTGGGAGGAGTTGAGTTAGCTGGATAAGTTATCTGGCTAACTCCAATATTTAGAGTTAGCTTCAGGATAAAGTCATGTCATCCCATAGACCTGTTCTAAAGATAACTGGATAAACTCTGGATTCTCCTCCCACATTCTCTGAGGTTGATATTCAGCTGCTGTCATAGAGAGAGTGTATGTGTGTCTGAGAAAGAGTGTGTGTGTGTGTCTCTCTCTCTGACATAAACACATACACGCTCTCAATTTCAGTGTGTGGGAGTGTCTTTATGTATAAGAACAAGAGAGAGTATGTGTGTGTTTTGTGTCAGAGAGAAATACCACACACTCTTTCTCTGACTTAGGCACAGATACATTCACTCTCTTTCAGACATATACACACTCTGCTGTTTTGCTACTGTTCGTGTGCTAACATACTCCTACATTCATCAAAATACTCTAAATATAGCAGTTTTAGCACTCACATGGTTAGGCAAATTGTAGTTACCAATTCAATATAACACATGGAACATTATTGCATCACACAATTTGTGTTTAACACACACGGTATATTATCACGGGTCGTAACACACACCTGCAGCTATTAAGAGAGAGAGAGAGAGAGAGAGATACCACTGTAAGAGGTAAATTTCAACTTGCGGTGGGTTTGGGGGGGGGGGTGCTTTTACATACATAGTCAGAGGCATAAACTGCAAATTAGATATGAGTGATAAGTTTCTATCATTTGAATCAATGAAAGGTGCCAACAAGAGGAGATGATTTGTACAATGCAGAGGAGCCCAGGGCTCACGCTGCTCCCTTGTCATTCTCTTTTTTCTTCTGACACCATCCATTGGGGTTGCACCGCAGTTAATTAACTCCGGCGCATTCACCCACTGGACGGTGCCATTTTGATATACATGGCACGTCCAGTGAGGTGAATGCACCAAAGTTAATTAACTCCAGTGCAACCCCAGCGAATAGCATCAGAAAGAAAGAGGATGATGAGAGAGCAGCACGAGGCCAGGGCTCTGGGCCTGGGTATAACCCAAGGCCAAGGCCCAGGCCCCAGAACCTGATCTCTGGGCTGGGTTGCGGCGTTGGGCTTAGGTCCAGGCCAAGGTCCTGGTGTTGGGACTAGGCCTTTAGGCCAGGAAGCAGGGTCCAGGCTCCAGGTTCCAAGCTATGGCCTAGGTTGAGGCCCGGATGTCGGGACCCACCCTCTGGGCCAGGTCTCAGCCTTGGACCTGGGCCCAGGCTAGACCCAGACTTGCCATTGGATATCCCCAATGGATCAGGTAATAGACCCCAGCATCGTGCTTAGGCCTAGGCTGCGGTACCTATTTTGGGCCTTGGCCTATGCGCTAGGCAAGGCCCAAACTTTGGGCCTAGACCTAGGCCAAAACGCCAGTGCCACACTAGGGTGTAGGTCACAGCCCCTACTTTGGGCCTCGGCCTATGCTTTAGATGAGGCCTTGGCTTCGGGCCTATATATAGGCCCGATGCATTAATTTCAAAAGAATGCAATGAATAAGGTTTGTTTCATTTAGGGGACCCCAGATTCATTTTGGGGCCCCTGAATGAAATGAATTGCCTTTATTCATCATGTATTTAAAATCCGTTTGAAATGGATATACATCCCTCCCATCAAGGCCATTTTCCTGTTTCTAACAGTATCCAAGCCAGGTCTCAAGTACCTGGTAGGATCTAATGGTTAGATAGATTCTAAGCTGCTTATCCCAAGAATAAGCAGTTGCTTTTGGCAACTATACCTTAATAATGGTTAATGGACTTTTCCTTGATGAACTTGACCACAGCTTTTTTAAAAGCAGCTGCACCAATAGTTTTCACCACATCCTCTGGCAATGAATTCCAGAGCTTAATTATGCATTGAGTAAAAAAGTATTTTATCTTATTAGTTTTAAATATATTTCCTAGTAAGTTCATTGTGTGTCCCCTGATCTTTGTACTTTTCAAAAGAGTAAACAACTGATTAATGTTTACTCATTCTATTCTGCTCATTATTTTATAGACCATTATGATATCTCCTTTCAGCCGACTCTTTTCCAAGATACAGAGCCCTAAACTCTTTAGCCTTTCTTCATAGGGAAAGTGTTCCATCCTCTCTTAACACATGTTCCATCCACTCTCTAACACATGTTCATTCTCACACACACAAAACCTCATATTTCCACTCAAATGCTCACTCACTCTCACTCTCACATACATGTTGACACCTATACATGTTGCGGCCCGCGCCTGCCCTGCCTCCGTTGCTGCCGCCCCCAGCCGCCGCAGGACTCCCACGGCCTGCTGCATGGCCGCTGACGCCGTCCTTCTCTCTTCAACGGGGCTCTCCCTAGGCGCGCACGCATGGGAGGCCCTGCCCTTTAAAGGGACAGCACAGGAAGCAGCAAGCCTGGCCCCGGTAAGTGACGTCCGCAAGCAGGGGTATTTAAACCCCACGTAGACAATTGAGCTTTGCATTTACAACAGATTCCCTCTGTTGCTCTTGGGCTGCTCTGCTTGGGCCTCGTTCTGTGTCTCCGTGTTCCTGTGCCTCTTCGTTCTTGCCCTCTGTGTTCCTTGTCTCCTAGTGCCTGACTCCATTCCTGGATCCATTCCTCGGCTTGATCTCCTGGCTTGACCTCGGCTCGTCTCTTAGTCTTCGCTTGTCTGCTGCCCGTCCTGACCTGTGGCCTGTATCTTCTCTTCGTCTCCTCGCTGCCTGCCCTGGACCTACTGCCTAGACTTCACTTCGTGTCTTCGCTGCCTGCCTCGGACCTTCTGCCTGGACTCCACGCCGTCACTTGTGAAGCTCGGTTCGTATCTCGCTGGGTGAACGCTCCGAGTACCCCCTCCTCGGGGGCTTCTCTGCGTTCATAGGCCATCCGCCCCTTGGAGGGCCATCCGGCCAGATTATTCGGAACCACTCCTCGTGAGTCCTCCTCTTCGCCTACGCCACCACCTGGAGACGAGTCCCACCGAGAGGCCCCCTCAGCGGTCGTCATCTCTCACTCCAGCTCAAGGCCCACTCCCTCAACAATACATGCTCACCGGCTTATCCATGCACTCACTCTCAAATACATAAATTCTCTCTCTCATGCTTAATCTAATCTCCTTCCACTTGTGAATATGTTAAAAAAAATGTTTTATTTACATTGGTGTTCAGGGAGTATCCAGGCAGGATTACCTTTTGATGGTCTGGGAGGTCTGATGGTAAGGGAAGAGTTGAACTAGAAGCAGTGACAGTTTAAGATTTTGCCACCCTTAAGCATTGTTAGTGCTGTGGCCATCACACCCCTTCCCCCACCCACTAGACAAGGAACTAAAGATCAGAAGGTGTAAGGCTCACCTTGCTTTTCTTTGCTTTATCTGCTCATGGCTTACTTCCTCCCCTCATATCCCTGAATGACAGCAAGAAAGGAACTGGATTGGGGAGCAGAGTGGATTATTTTTGCTCCCTGCTGTGTGCTCAGGCCTCACCCACCTCATCCTGTTTCCTGCATACAGAGAAACACCACACATTTAGTTTACATACACTGAGCCTCTGAGTGAGTACTCAGGCATGCTGGAAAAATAAAAGTTTCAGAAAGGGAAACCGAAACATGAGATGAGGCAGGAGAAAAAAAATTCCTGTCTCTGAAACATAAACATTAACAGGTGACAAGACATGATCTGCACTGTTTCAGATACAGTCCTTCAAAATGATGAAAGCTCTCTGTATCCTTTCTGAACCCATCTGGGTCTCTGAATTGAGACCTCTAGGTCTCAATCCAGAGACCCAGAGGCTTTTCTCCTGAAAAATAAACAAAACCCAGAAAGGATCGACTCAAAATTCCACACCCTAAAATGGTGGTAAGAGAGTATATACTCTAAGTGTACACCATTCTAGGTTCCCAGGTAGGGGAGCTACACACTCACATGAACTATTCTTCTACTTCCCTGATAATAATGGAATATTCCTTATAGTTACTGGTAGAGTTTTAGCAGGATCTCTTCATAAGTAAAGGCATATTTATTTTTGAACTGCTCAAGTGTCTACTTTGTCACCTCTTCTTTTGTCATTCTCTCCTTCTCCTCTGTGTCTCCTTTGTCTTTCTATTCCCTGTAAAAACTTTCTTTTCACATTGATGAGAGGGAGGGTTGGGGGGCTTGCTGAGGGGGCACTGGCTAGAAACTTGCCCCTGGGCAGTCTCCCTTCTTTTGTGGCTAGCCATGGGGTGGGGCTGGGCCCCCACAAACACTGAAGTTCAGGCTGAAGTGTCCAGATGCCTACAGTGCCCAGTAGGCTTGACAACTGGCTCCAGATTTTCAGGACAGATTGATCCAATCCTGGTTTTACTCCCCTGCATGCATAGTAACATAGCAATGACAGCAGTAAAAAGACCAAAATGGTCCATACAGTCTGCTCAGCAAGCTTCCCAAAGTAGTAACTGCCGTTCTGTGCAGGTTACCTCCATGTTTCTCTTAAAGGTAGTAACTGCTGCTCCATGCAAGTTACCCTCATTTTTCTCTTAATGGTAGTAACTGCCGCTCCGTGCAGGTTACCCTCATTTTTCTCTTAAGGATAGTAACTGCCGCTCCGTGCCGGTTTAGTTTTTTTATTTATTCCCATCCTCTAGCCTTTTAGGGATCCACGGTGTTTATCCCATATCCCTTTGAAATCATTCACAGTTTTAGTCTTCACCACTTCCTCCGGAAGGGCATTCCAGGCATCCACCACTCTCTCGGTGAAGAAATATTTCCTGACATTGGTTCTAAGTCTTCCTCCCTGGACTTTCAAATCGTGACCCCTAGTTCTACTAAATTGTTTCCAATGGAAAAGGTTTGTTGATGACCATGGATCATTAAAACTTTTCAAGTATCTGAAGGTCTGTATCATATTACCCCTGCTCTTCCTCTCCTCCAGGGTATACATATACAGGTTCTTCAACCTTTCCTCATAAGTCATTCGATGGAGACCACCCACCATTTTGGTCACCCTTCTCTGGACCACCTCCATCCTGTGATGTAGATCTTAGTATCATCTGCAAATAGACAAACTTTACCTTCTATCCCTTCCACAATGTCGCTCACAAAGATGCAGGTACTTATAGTCTTGCTTTCGTTAGGGAATACAACAGGGAAATCAAAATAAGTCTCAGCATGCAATGGGGTAAAACCAAGACTGGATCAACCTTTCCTGAAAATATGGAGCCAGTTGGCAACTCTAGTGCTCAGTGGCCAGACTAAACAAAGCAATGATAGCAATAATCCTGAGAAAAATGCCAGTGTCATGGAGTCTCTTTCCATATCAGCATGAAACCTTATTCCCTTGTAAATTGTGAGTATCAGTTCTTGAAGAGTCTATATGTCACTGTTTTGTTTGAGAAGTCATATTTTTGGCATGAACATGTGTAAAAGAATTTCCACAAAAGTGTGCATTAGCTGTGTTTTGCTTTGGCGAGGAGAATAGTGGTCAAATGTATTCATCCCCATGGGTCTCTAGATAAGGTCATATGGTGTCATCTCTGTTGTCCATGGCATTCATTTTTCCAATTAGCTGTGTCCTTCAAAAAGCATGCTCAGTTTTGCATGCTTATGCTATTTATTATGCCTTCAGTAAAAAGAACTTGTTCACGCTAGTACTAGGATTAAATAACATCCAGTTAGTGAAAGATCACTAAATAGTGTGGAAGATAAGCATACCGCGCTATTTAGCATGAGTTTGGTAACCCCTCATTTGCAAATGTTATTCCTTTATTTGCATGTGTGGTGTGGACACACACAAATTTGCATGCTCAAGCTAATGTCTTTTCAGACCCTCTTAAATGTACAAGGTAAGGCCTTTCTGCATAGCTTGATGTTTTTAGCATGTAGACAAGGGCCTTAATGGGCATGCCAAAGTTATTTGCAGAGGCCCATACATCTGTTTTTATGAGGTTTAAAAACTAAAGCCTCTGAGATTTCTAAACCCCCAATGAGAGTTATTTTAAAAAATTTAAGATATATAATTTGCTTGCACATTAACAAGGGTTGCATTGTTTCACAGGTAATAGAATGTCCATCTTCATTCTTTCATAGTAAGCTAGTGGTTTGGATCCTGTTTATCTAAAGGCCTTTCTCATGGCAGGGACATTGATGCAGGGCATGTGTGTGTACTGTGGTTACTTGCAGTCTGTGATGGTTGGGGAATTTGAAGGGAATGGGTTTCCAGACCATAAAATTCCAGTGTGGTTTCACTAAAAATGGACGCTGAGAGTGCAGCTATTCTTGAATAATTTGTTCTGATGTACTGGGGTGCGGTGGAGAGGGAGAGCAAAAATCAAAAGATAAATTAGCAAGGATCTTTGCAACTTGAAATGTTAAAAATACGATACCTGTCATTCTAATTTGTCCTGAAGTGGCTGTCCTGTCACAAGAGGCGGAATGGAAATTGCAGATGAAATGAAATTAAATCTTTCCAGATCAGCAGGTTTTCTCACTGGGACCATGGGGATATAACATAATAAGGAAGTATTTGCAGAAATAGTTGAACAGCACTTTTTCAAATAAACTATGAAATGTAATTGAATTAAAAGGCAAGTTTCTGTGTTCATTAAAACTTTATTTTCTCTGCAGTCATTTGTACTTCTAGTCAATTGGTAATTGAAGGTTTGTAAATACTTAATCAACACACTCAGATAACAGTTAATTTACTTGAATGACTACATAAGCTTTTCAATCTAGACAAGTTTTCATCTGGGAGAACCTGAGTCAATCAAACTTAAATCCAGGTTCAGAATGTCACATTTTTACCTTAAATGTACTCTGATAAGAATTAGCTTGGACCAACTTTATTCTTAGATTTAAAACAGGAGTCCCCAAACTAGATCCTCATGGGCCATAACCCAATCAAGTTTTCAGAATTTCCACAATGAATATGCATGAGATCTATCTGCATACACTGCATCTACTGTATTCAAATAGATCTCATGCATATTCGTAGTGAAAATCCTAAAACCAGACTGGATTGCAGCTTTCTTATTCTGAGTTTGGAGTCCCCTGATAAGACTTAGGGACCTCTTTATTAAAGTGTGCTATTTGTACTGCGGGAAAATCTACCAAGTACAGTAGTTTAGTGAATCCCATGGAAGTTTTCCATACGTTACTGTGGCCAAAAACTTCATGCATTCCTGACACAGATCAATATAGGATGGTGCCCCCCCCCCCCCCCCTCCTCACCCAATCCCAGGACTGCCATTGTGGATTCTACCTCCAGTGATAAAAGTGGCATTAATAGAATTATTTCACATCAAACCAGGACGTCCTCTTTGTGGTTTTTATTGCTGAAAAAAAACAGGACAAGTTAACCAACTCAAAGCTGCTCTGCCTGTTACAAATCTAGACAGAGTCTAATATAAATCAATCTCACTTATCATTGGAATCATTCAGAACCAATCAACAGGTTACAATTTGATTATGCTTTCTCTGAATCATATCCTTTTATCAGTTGCTATACCCCAGAGTCAATCAAGAGTCAGATCTACAACTTCCAACCCAATCATATACTGATTCATCCACTTACATCATAATGCCATAGCATGCCCTTTGGTCCACCATTTTTGGTCTAAGGCCACGTACCCCTTATGCCTCCATCTGGGAAAGGCAACTCGTGATGTTTCCTTTATCCTAACTTGTGACAAACAACTAGCTTCACAATTTCGCTATGAGTATGACCCAGATAGAAGTCTAAATTTACCCTCGATTCCAGAAAGCTGATTTCAACATCAAATCATAATAGAGACATGCAGAAAACAGCATATTAAACTAACATAAAACTTTTCCACTGAATAATACTCTTTCATCTGGTATTTAATCTGTGGATCCTTGGGCTGAGGCAGGATTAGCACTATCTGCAGGGAGGAGCCCCACAGGTTCCTACCATTGGCACGCAGACCCAAGTGATGCAGAGACCAGTCAGGACCTTCACCTATACCAACCCATGTTCCCCTTGGGTTGCATTTTGGGTGCCAGGGTTTGCAGGATGTAGGCAGGGACTCTGCTGATGGCAGGGGAGAATGTCCGAGGTAAGTTGTGTCAAAGGCGCATGGCAGTCAGAAGTATCTGGGATCCAGGCAATGGTCAGTGGCAGGCAGCAATTAGTCATATCCAAGGACCAGGCAATGGTCAGAGGCAGGCAGCGGTCAGCCATATCCAAGTTCCAGGCAATGGTCAAAGACAGGCAGTGGTCAGTCATATCCAGGGTCCAGGGCGAGGTCAAACCTGGTATTGATTTGAGGGAGGAGAAGAGGGATGGATAGGCAGACATGCCGGCAAGGACAAGAATATGTGGGCAATGTGGATGGAGCAGATGGGGACAAAGAAAGAAAGCAAACCGAAGGCAGCTGGACAAGGACTGAAGGCAGTTTGGATGAAGACTGAAGGCAAGGCTGAAATGAAGACTGAAGACTAGGTTGAAATGAACACTGGAATGCTGGGAAGCAACACACACTACTAGGAAATAGCTGGACCCATTGCTGAGGCGAGTTGCTTCCAAGGACCTGCCCTTATATAGGGCTGTGGGGGTGATATCATATCTAGGAGCCGCAGGGACTTTCCCACTGCAGTCCCTTTAAATATCAGGAAGTGGTACATGTGTGCATCTGGGGAAGGCATGGTGCACACTAGCAGCAGTGTCCTACTAGCGGCATCCTGCTGCGTGGCAAACTAGCAGGGTTTGCCACAGTGAAAAGAGACAGAGAGTCAGTCCAGCTGGGGTGGCAGTTCACAGGGGTAGCCCGCGGACAACCTAATGCAACAGCTGGCCTGTCTGGTGATCTAAGAACCTCAATGGCCCTCAACAGTAGGGATTTTTCTACTCTGATTCCACTTCATCTTTTAAATGAGTGACAAGGCTGACTAAAAGAACTCCACAATCAATCCAAAAATCTTTAGGGGTCTAGTGGCCCTTCCACATCTCCATTCAGGTCTTTCATTTGGTGAAAGAAACCGCTCCCCCTTTTATTAAGCCATGCTCCTTTAGGAACATAAAAAATGCCATACTGGGTTAGAGCCAGTCCATCAAGCCCAGCACCTTATCTCTGAAAGTGGCTAATTCAGGTTATAAGTATCTGGTAGTATCTCAAAGAATAGATCCAAAACAACTTTCTCCAAAACAAGGGAGAGGCAGTGGCTTTTCCAAATCCACATGGCTAATCAGATACAAAGGAGTATTCCCTATGGCTGAGGCTGGTTAGGTGGAATCCGCTGAAGCAGCTTTCTCTCACCACACTGCAGTGTGGGCCTGCAATTCCTCATGCATGCTCCTCAGCTCCTGCTATATGCCCTGTATCTCTTCCTAGACCACATTTTTTAGGCCCTGGGTGTCCTACCTGTGGCCTGCTATCTCCTTTACCATTCTAGTATTGAGTTGCAGCATGCCTGTTTCTGCTAGAGTGGATTGTACCTCTTCTCTACCTAAGATATATTACTCCACTTGCCTACCTTTCCCCCTCATCACCTGTACTCTGCTAGATGTCCAGTGTGCCTGATTAAGTGTTATTTGGCTGGATCTCCTCCTCCTCCTTCATGACAGTATGGTAAGGCTATATAGATGTGTACTCATCTGCTGGCCCCTTCTTCTCCTTACTTTCCTCTTCAGGGCTGAGGGCAGCAATTGTGAGCACCACTTTGCTCATCAGAGACCACTGGGACTGAAGCATCAGACTTTTTGCCTGTCTCCTCCCCTACATAAAGGAGAAGTGAATATACTTTTGATATACATATGTGGGCTTTTCTCTTCATAATCAATGGACCTCACTTTTCAGCAAACAGAACAGCTCCTTGGGCCCTACCCTACCACCTCCTGCTACTCCACAAACAGTTTATCAAGTATTGCCATCGGTGAGAGATCTACCATGAAGCACTTGTAAAGTACCAACAGACATAGACAGAGAAAGGACTCACAAATTTGTGTGGATCTTTCCTGCTAGCCTTATCAGCCTTGTGCACCATTTCATATTTTCCGAAAGGTACTGTGCATATGTATATGTAAGAGGGTGCTCATTTTCTTCCCAAAGAAAAATGTCCAGCCCCTTACAAACATGCTGTATGTGGCTTCAGCTGGCCTATATGCCCTCAATATGACAAAAGTCTCATTAGACCTTACTTGTTGGATATCAGCATAATGTCAGTGTGTTAAGGAGGAGCAGCACTCCATATTGGGAAGGATATTAGGAGAATATAAAAAAAAAAAAAGCATCCATAGGTGTGGGACAGAAGCAAAGTGAGGAATCTAAACACGACACAACACAACACGAGAGAGAGAGCCATATCCATTGCCAGCCCCACACTATGGAACTCCTTACCAATTGGAATAAGAATTCAACCAAGTGTTAAAATGTTCAAAAAAAGTTGAAAACCTGGCTTTTCACCAGAGCCTACTCAAATTCTCTCAACCAAGCAACCTATCAAGCACACATGCAACCCAACAACAGGAAGAAAGCTACATCCAGAGTTCTATCAAAGAACTCTTAAAATGGATTACCCTAATGACCTCAGATTGTATATATTAATTCATATATTAATTCATATAAAGATTCTATAAATTGTTAATTTAAATTGTTAATCCCCCTGCAATAACTTAGCTGTATATATTGAGCCGAATAAGTAAGAACTGCTATATGTAATGAACTCAGACTACATATTTATACTATGATGACGATTATATGATAAGATAATGTGACGATGTTTATACGACCTGTTGCTTGTCTCTGTAAACCGTTCTGATGGCGCAACCGAATGATGGTGGTATACAAAACACGTTAAATAAAATAAATATGGAATCATGCTTAAGGATGAAACTATGTCTTCACTGAATGGCAGGATAAGGCTGGAATCACCAAAGAGAAGGCTCTGAGGAGAATTGAGGAGAAAGTTTCTAGTAGGGATGGCCATTCATTGGAAACAAATAGGTAAAACATAACAAATGTGGTCATTGCTATTTCATTCATAGACCTCTGAAATGAATGGAGGGATCCCATGAATGAAACAAATAATCTTGCTTGTGTGATCTCATCAGCTTATCAGACTCAAGGCAGGCAAGTAGGCAATGAGACTAGCCAGAAGACAAATTGTGCAGCAGCTTTTTTAACTAGCCTATAGTGGCTGTTTGGATCGAGTTTCACTGACGTCCTCCCATTGTAAAGTATGAGCATATCCAAGAAGCTCTTTTTCTCTCTAGCTGATGGTGGAGAAGAATGTGTTAATGGAAGCTCTCACAGAATTTTAAAAAGCATATGAACTTTGGGATTTGGCACTGATAAAAGACTGATTCTGCTCTTCTCTGTGATGCTGTGGTCTCATACTCTAACTGAGCCAGAAAGAGAGGCAGTGCACTGCTGCTGATTTTGATTTGTCTCTTCACTGGGGGAGGGTCATGGTAGGAGACAGTGTAGAGATTGCATTTGCAACAGTGCAAGAGATTGTTTTTGTCTCTGGACACCATTGAGGTGAGCAGTATATGCTCTGACTGCAACTCTTTTTTTGTATGTTAGTGTTTAACAGTTTTTTTGTATGTGGAATCAGCCAGCACAGTTCTCCATACAATGTGAATAGTGATACAGTTACAGTATCAATAAATTAATTTGTAATATCTAAACCCTCATTAGGCAGTGCAAGTTAACAAATTATATCATGTCAGGAAACAAGAAAAGAGGGGATGTTGGCAAGATTGGCAGCTTTAGTGGGGGCAGTAATAAAACAAATCAGTTCTGTATCTAAATTAAAGAAGGACTTTTTTACATCCATAATGACAGGAGACAAAGAGCTCAATGCAAAAGAAACTGAAATTTGAAGAGCATATGCCACTTCTGCCTGTTCTGCTCTCTCTTGTTTTAATGCAGAATGGAAAGTGAGAGCATCTTCCAAGAATGGTATTAGCCATGCAGGAATAGCAGAAGTGCAATGCCAAAAACCAGCTCCTCTTTGCTTCCTGCTTCTGAAATAAATAAGGCAGTATTTGCACCAACTGATTCTGAGGAAGAATCTTGTCTGGATTCTCTGAATCAATAGATATTGAAGAGCTAGTACCAGAAGAGAATTTGGAAAATTTAGTCTGTAGCATCTTAGCCTTCAGTAAAGTGATGGGAGAAAGAGATGATACTGAGCTCAAACCACAGAAAGAGCAGGGAGCACAAGTAGGGATCATAAATAATGTCGTTGGCATTTTCCCACAGGGTCCACCCTCTATCTCAACTCTAGTGCCAGCATCAGCCTCCAAGGATGTACAGAAGGGATCATGGAATAAATCCCTGATCTGAGGCACTTTTACAGAGAGGAAGGACCAATGACAAGGGATGTGCATTTGTATAAAACTAATAAACAAAACATGGCAAATAAGGGCAATTTGTTTTATTTGGGATATCCTGAAACAAATTGAGGGCCCCACTGAATGAAACAAACCTTATTTATTACATTTATTTTAAATGAATTAATCAGGACAAGTTAGACAATTAGATGACCAAGGAGTAAAAGAGGCTCTAATAGAGGACATGTCCATATCATAGAGAGTAAATTAATTCTTTGCTTTGGTCTTTAGTAAGGTAAATGTAAAGCAGATACCAATGCCATAAGGAAATGAACAAATCTCAGTGAACCTGAAAGATGTAATAGAGCAAAATTGACGAATTAAAGAGTAGCAAATCACCTAGACCAGATGGTATACATCCCAGAATGCTGAAAGGACTGAAACATGAAATTGCAGATTATTATTAGTACTCTGTAAACTATCATTAAAATCGGTTATGGCACCTAAAGACTGGAGTGTGGCCAGGTGGAATTATGCCACTGAAATTATGATGAAGCTGGGCCCAGTTATGTCATTACCATGTGACCTGGAAGAGGAGTAGCTTATCATGGGGCTGATCTAAAGAAAAAAGAAGGCAAAAATAAAGAAAAGAATAGAAATAAATAAAATGTAATTAAATAAACGCACTAGGAGACAAACGACTAGCTGGTGGCTCTGGACAAGCTTATGACCATGGGCAGTCCTAGAGGTGTCACCTATGCATTGGGGGAACATGTACAGCAGCAAGAGACACTGGAAAAGCCCCTCCAATACTATTGAGAATTGGACGGAAAATCCAAATGGAAGCAGTAATGCCACTCCTGTAGAAAATGTTTAAATTAATTCATTTGAGAAATTTGAGTGATGGGGTACCCAGTTTAATCCCCATCACCTATAGAAAAGTAGCTTGGTACATTGTTGTGTGCAGAAATAGCCCCTATACCAGGGATCCTGTGCCTACAGGATTATATGCCTGGTTTCTCCTCCAGCCCACTGTTCTACCTTCTGCAGCTCCCTGAACTGTGGAAAAGGTTACTATGGCAATCACAGAAGCATGGAGATGAAATAGCTATCAAGGATCACCATGGATATAAAGTGACCAGCCACTGGGGGTTTGCAGGACCACACAGCTACTATGAAAAATGGTAGGAATTAAATAGAAGCAGTTGACGCGCCATGGTAAAGAGAAGGCTGAGAAGTACAGGAATAAGGTATGTATAAGAACTTTGAAAATGAACTATTTTATAGGTAGTGCCATCAGAGCAAGGATATGCTTTTTGGGAATAAAAGGTTTTCATCTAGGATACTTGGGCAAGAAACGGATAGTGCTGGAGAAGGGAGAAAGCACTGTTCACTACTTTTGCCACACCCCTGAGAAATCTTGAAGGAGCTAACCTTTACCTGTCACAGGGAATGGTATAACCTGTGTTACTGTGTGAATGTGGAAAGACAGAGGAAAAAGTAATTTTGATTCAAAGTTGCTCTTGTGCCTGTGTCAAGGTAAGCAGACAGAATAGTTTATTGTAGCAATATAGAACACACTGTGGGGCTATTTCACCTGTTCTTGTTAGAAGCATGGAGAACTGTGAGAAAAAGTGAGTGCTGTTCCCCTAAAGTAAAATTTAAGACAGGGAATTTCTGATTATCTTTATATTTTTCCCAGTTAGCGCAGATTAGTTCATTAAGCCAAAGGACACCTTACGTGGGAAATCCTAGCTGGTGAAAGATTCTTGATGTCAAGCAGTTAGGCTTTGTTATTGATTTAAAAAAAAAAAAAATCAGGCAGTAAGTGTCTCTGGAGGAGAGAATGCTTTTGAAGGAAGAATCAATGCCCAGAGCATGTGGACTCATCTCCCAAGGATGTCCGCTGAATCCAGATCCATCACCCAGGAGACACCTGTAACATTAGAGCTTTGACAAGATAAAGGATCAGAGACAAGTGCGCCACCACATCAAAGAACCACATCAGATCTTGGGCAAGTCACTTCACCTTCCATTGTCTCGGGTACAAAATTAGGGCCTGATTCATTAAGCATTTTTCCCATAGACACAGAATGGGAGAAAAGCCTTAGTGAATCAGGCCCTTAGATTGTAAGCCATCTGGGGGATAGGGAAATACCTTCAGTACCTGAATATGATCCTCTTTGAAGAGCTGAAAAGCAGAATATAAATCAAATAAATAAATTAGGTCTGCCCAGACTAACAAAACTTTCCTGGGCTCAAAAGTAGAGCAAAAGGGAAAGAGAAAATTTGGAAACAGATAAACACAAAGAAGAAAAAAAAATCAAAGATACTTATCTCAAGGGACTCTACCAGAAGAGCCTGTAAAGAGAAATAAAATACAAAGATTCAATTACTTAAAATACTAATTGTGAATAAAATGCAATGAGAGTAAAGAAAAGAGAAAAATACAAAGGCAATACTTATCTGACTCATTGTTTGGATTTAGCCTAAGATTCTACAAGAAAAAGATATTAGATTAGATATTTAAGCTAAGACTTATCTGACTAATTTACATGGGATATTCAGCAGCATGGCTATCCTGCTAAATATCCCAGAATAAATCGCTAGTTAACCAGTTGTCTAACTAGCAATATTGAAACTTACCAGTTAAGTTTGAATATTGCTGCTTATCTGGCAAACAGGGTCAATTATCATTTCACATTAGGGCCTAACACATGTGATAATGCCGTAACGCACATGTTAAATAGCGCAACGTGTGCTAGTATGCAAATGTTATATTTGCAATGCAAGTGAGAGGAGTTTGGGGGAGTTAATGGTAATGAGCAGCTCCAAATGTTGAATGCGATACAGTAATGCACAGCAATACCAGTTCTAACTCCAGAAATAACGACACCTTTTTTCAGTGCCTGCGTTAGCTGTGCATTATTAGGGAAAAGGTTTTTATCGCACATGCCATTCGGGGGGGGGGGGGGGAGGGAGACAGAGAGAGAGAAAGAGGTACGAACAGCAAAGTTGACATTACTGAAGATTTTCTGCTGTTTGAAGCTAGGTAGAGAGTGCATTGTACAAATCAACTCCTCTTATACTTTTTATCGATTCAAACAGCAGAAAATATTCAACGATGTCAACTTTGCTGTTCATACCTCCTACTATGGATATAACTCCCCCCCAAAACTATCCCCCCTCCCAAACCTCACACCGAGTTAAAAATGCCCTCTCTTACAGTGGTATAAATAGTAGAGATGTGCATTCGTTTTTGCCGAATTGGAAAATTGCAACAAAATTGTCCAATTCGGCATGTTTCAGGGAGCCCGGAAAAAATCAGGATTTTCCTGTTTTTTCGCAAAAATTCGTTTTTCCGATTAGTGCGCACTAACGGGAGTCAGTGCGCGCTAACTCCCCGTTAGTGCGCGCTATCTCCCGTTAGCGCGCACTAACAAAAAGTAACAAAAAGTAACAAAATCTAACGGTTTTTGTTAGTGCGCGCTAACAGGAGTTAGCGCGCACTAACGGAGAGTTAGCGCGCGCTAACGGGGAGTTAGCGCGCACTACCTAAAAATCAATTTTTCGCGAAAAAAAAGACCCGAACCGAAAAAAAACGACATTTTCCATGGCGGCCGAAAAACGAAGAACGACATGAACACAAAAAACGATGCACATCTCTAATAAATAGTAGCATGAACACTAATTAGCCTAACCATGCCCCTTGTTTTATCATGGGCATTATTTCTGCTATAAACATAGTGCTTCGATAAATATAAGGGTAAGTTAGCCAGATAAGTAGCTGCTACCCAGAATGCTTATATCCCACCCACCACTTATCCAGCTATGTACTTAGCTGGATAAGTGGCAGCCACTGAATAGGACTGGATATTCAACCGCCTCCACTTAGCCATATATGTCCCTATTTATCCGGCTAAGTAGCACTGAATATTGGCCTCATAATTGTTAATAGTGTTTAAGATAATTCTATGCTAAAAGGAAAAGGTTTGAATTTATTGAAGTTTCAAACTGTTATCTAAACACATAACAAAGTTTTTGAGGTATTGGTTAAAAAAATTACTTGTTGAAAGATTGTATATTGTTATATTGATTATAAAGATTGTTATATTGTTTATTGCTCATCAATTCTTAATTCTTTGTTTTCTAGTATAATAAAAAGGTTTATTACCTGATCCTTTATTGCAGAGATTTCCTAGCTAACAGTGTGTCAGAACTATATTCTTATACTCTATCCTGTGTGTATGTAAGTGTCTCCCTTCCAACAAAGACCCCGTTTCCATGTATCAATTGAATGGCCATAGCAAGCTTGCAATCCTAGGCACTGAGTGGCCCCAGTGCCACTCAATGCCAATCCTAGGCCCCAGTGGCTGAGAGTTGCGTGCAACTCTCAGCCACTGGGGCAGCTTCCGATCCCTTATCTGGGGCAGCTTCCGATCCCTTATCTTTACCTTGCTGAAAAGGATCCATTTTAAAAGGTAACATCCTTAAACCTTCCCAGGTTGGAGACCATCCTGCTTTTGGGATGATGTTTTTACTTACACAGGATGCTTTCCTCTTTTTATCCTTGCTCCCCCTCCCTATCCCTGGGAGACCGGCTGGGTAGATTATGCTCAACCACACTAAACCTGGCAGGAAAATAGGGCTGGTCAGTTTTGTCCCCTCAATGAAACTACTTATCTTGACTCCCTCGGGCCGCGGGACACCCAAAGCAGGAGGGTATTTTTAACTCCACAAACAATGCCAGAATAGAACAAGAACGGCTCCTTGAATGCGAACATTCCATTAAAATATCTGGCTTTTAACCAGGGAATATTCATTGCATCAGGTAAGCCATTAGATAGAATGGCCGTCTGACACCCAGTCCTGAGAAAAAAGGTGAATCCATACTGGTTCAGGCTTGCACCTGAAAAGTTTTCTCACTGAGAGAACTTTGCGAGACTATTTTGAAGTGTGAGTGGAAAAACTACAATAGACTCACATGTTCCTTAAGACCTGCAAGTCAAGTCTTCCTCAAGGAAATCCTTCACGGTAAGAGGGGTTTTCAGGTGTACACTGAGAAAAAACATGACATATATTCAAGAACTCCATGGCAAAACTTTGTCTTTATTCTGCCATAAAATAATCAACTCATGGGTGGTAGGGATGTGCAGACCAAAAGTTTAAGTTCATAAGTCCATAAGTCGAAAGGGGGTCCCATTTGCGGTCAATATGGACATATGGAGAATTCCATAAGTTGAGTCTATGTCCATATGTGCAAATAAAAATTTAAACCCCTCACCCACCTTAATCCCGCCCCCCCCCCCCCCCAAGACTTACCAAAACTCCCTGGTGGTCCAGCGGGGTCAGGACGCCATTCCTGAACTCCTTTGCAAGGAGCATGTGACGTCGGCGTCACGTCGGAGTGACGCGGCGTCACGTGATTCCCCTCGGGTTCGCTCCGGGACCCCTCGTTGGGCTCAAAAGGAACTTTTGGCCAGCTTGGGGGGGCCTCCTGACCCCCCCAACCTGGCCAAAAGTGCCTTTTGGGCCCAACGAGGGTTCCGGGAGCGAACCCGAGGGGAATCACGTGACGTCGGAGTGACGCGGCGTCTCGTGATTCCCCTCGGGTTCGCTCCCGGACCCCTCGTTGGGCTCAAAAGGCACTTTTGGCCAGCTTGGAGGGGCCTCCTGACCCCCCCAAGCTGGCCAAAAGTGCCTTTTGGGCCCAACGAGGGGTCCGGGAGCGAACCCGAGGGGAATCACGTGACGTCGGCGTGACGCGGCGTCATGTGATTCCTCTCGGGTTCGCTCCGGGACCCCTCGTTGGGCCCAAAAGGAACTTTTGGCCAGCTTGGGGGGGCCTCCTGACCCCTCCAAGCTGGCCAAAAGTGCCTTTTGGGCCCAACGAGGGTTCCCGGAGCGAACCCGAGGGGTATCACGTGACGTCGGCGTCACGTCGGAGTGACGCGGCGTCACGTGATTCCCCTCGGGTTCGCTCTGGGACCCCTCGTTGGGCTCAAAAGGCACTTTTGGCCAGCTTGGAGGGGCCTCCTGACCCCCCCAAGCTGGCCAAAAGTGCCTTTTGGGCCCAACGAGGGTTCCGGGAGCGAACCCGAGGGGAATCACGTGACGTCGGCCCCACGTCGGAGTGACGCGGCGTCACGTGATTCCCCTCGGGTTCGCTCCCGGACCCCTCATTGGGCCCAAAAGGCACTTTTGGCCAGCTTGGGGGGGTCAGGAGGCCCCCCCAAGCTGGCCAAAAGTGCCGTTTGGGTCCAACGAGGGGTCCGGGAGCGGAACCGCGATGGACCACGTGACGTCGGTGTCACGTGATTCCCCACACATCCGCTCCCGGACCCTCACGGAACTTTTGGCCAGCTTGGGGAGTTTTGGTAAGTCTTGGGGGGGGGGGGGATTAAGGAGGGTGAGGGGTTTAAATTTTTATTTAGATCAACAATCGCGATTTCCAATGTATTCAACATAGCTATGTTGAATAAGTTGGAAATCCGATCGTTTACGCCTCATCATTTTTTTAAGTTAAAAAAAAATAATAAGTTGGTTTTCCATTTAAGTTCAAAACGAATGCACACCCCTAATGGGTGGAAACCACCACATCAGGACTGTTGGCAAAGAGAGGAAACAATATATTTGAAGATCCTACAACCTCTAGCCTTCCATGCAGTTTCTTTTCACCTTTCCACATTACTCACTTTTCCTTCCCAATAGAATTTGCTCATCTGTTATGTTTTTATTCCAGACCACCTTTATCTTATGACTTTATCAGGGGTTTGCAATCGACAGGCGTGCATGCTGCAGGATGTTATGTATGTGAGCACATTCTAGTCAGTACAATCCCTGCTTGCCCGCAGAATACTGGGACAGCACGCATTTTTTTTTTTTTTTTTAAATCATGGAGCTGCTGTGCTGATCTCACGATGCACACAGGAAGCTTACCCTCTCAATGGAAATATGATTTCATTGGGGAACCACTCTGTGCAACCTGAGTAGTATAGGGAATGGAAAAGGCTCCAAATCATCTGTCCTAACTGTAGTTGAACAGGTGCTGAGGGAGATTGAAATTCCAGCTGTCAGGAGACACACAGGACAATGCAGCTCTAAAGCAAAGAGATTCTGTGAAAAACAGACACCAAAATATTTCTCTCTAATTTTTTGAGAATGTGTTCTAACTTATTGGCCCTGCCATCAGTCAGATTTAGCTTGGGTGGATTGTATTTCAGAGCCGATAGTTCCTTCATCTCTCTTAAAGGGTAGAAAGATGCTTAGGAATAGCCTAATGGTTAGAGCAGTGGATTATGAACCAGGAGACCAGGGTTCGAGTCCTGCTGTCGCGGAGCGATAGCAGGACTCAAAGGAGCAACTTTACCCTCCATTGCCTCAGGTACAAAAACTTAGATTGTAAGCCCTCTGGGGATAGAAAAATACCTACAGTACCTGAATGTAAACTGGTGTGATATCTTAATAGAGACTGAATGTCGGTATATAAAAATGATAAATAAATAAAACATCCAAAAAGTAGGCCTGGATTTATGCCCAGGCCTACTAGGATTGTGCTTAGGGTGGCAGAACCTGGTGGGTGGCAAATTTCCTGCCACCCCCACTTTCTGCCAGTCCTGACCCAGACCTCCAAAATTGTCCAGGCCACCAGCACCCTTAGACTTTGGCTGCAAGGTTACAGTAAGCACGGGAGCTAATCCTGCACTCACAGATCCCACCTTCTCCATGAAGCAGAGTTTAGAGAGGGGGGGGGGCATCAGGAGGGAATAATTTGGATGTTGTGGGGAAAGGACAGCACGGCACTGCACTGACAATGCCTGAGGGTCGGCTTCAGCGGAAACCATGTCACTGGCAAAAAGTGAGAGAAGAAAGCCTCTATTGCTAGTGAGAACTGGAGAATACACAGGAAGAAACTGAGAACAAATGCTGAGGCCAAGAATCTAAAATGAATAACAGAATAAGCAAAATTAGCCTATATGTAATATTTATGCATCATGTAATCCCATCTTTGCCCCTGCTCTTTACGCAGAGTGCAAACAACATGCGTAGGCTTGAAAATGCAAGTCTGGAATGTGTTTTTCTCTTTCCCCATTCCCCAAATGCACTTCTGGGAATGCCTACTTTTTTTCTGCCAGGATTGTAATGTTGACTTGCATGCTAGTTCACAGAATGCTCTACCTTCACACTCCTATTTTGTGACAGAGCTAAACAAGAATTCAATGAGGGAACCAAAATATTTGCACATGGCAAACAGATGTATTTTGAAGAGGCTTTTTTTTTTCTATTTTAAATTAATCTTTCATTTACGCACTGATAACCACAGACTTGCACACACAGCTACTTCATGCCCATCTGTAGTACTGAACTGCATTAATAAGCTATGTGTGTCGTCACCACATTGGTCTTTGCGGCCTGCGTGTGGCCAGTTGGTGAACTAAAGACACTAACCCACTCATCCAGATCCTGTATAATTAGCACAAGAAAAATGCATGTGCCCCACTATGCATGCAAAAATATATAAGCAGAAAAATATTTGCCCAGTGATACATTTAGAATGTTTTCTTTGTTATTTTTTTAACATCAGTTCCTCTTTCTCTACAGTTTCCCCATACATTATCCACCCAATGTCCAAACAGAAAAAATAGGGTTGAATTTCTTTATTGTTGTTTCCTATAGCACAACACAGTAAACTTTCTGGTCTGCAAAGTTTAAAGATGTAGCTGGGATTTTAAAAAGTTCTAAAAAGTTCCTGGAAGAAAAATCCATAAACCATTATTAAGTTGGACTTAGGAAAATCCACTGCTTAGCCCTGGGATAAACAGCTTGGAAATTATTGACCTTTTGGGATCCAGAGGGATACTTGTGACCTGGATTGGCCACTGTTGGAAACAGGGTATTGGGCTTGACGGACCCTTGGTCAGACCCAGTATGTCAATTCTTATGTTCTTATAAGATTATTAGATCCTCCAACATTTTTCCTTAACTCCCATGATAAGGTGAGCCTGATGACTGTAGCAAACATCTTGGTTGTAGAAAACTGCAGTGATTTGTTTTTCATTGTTTTCATTACACTTTTATATTATAGATTGCAACACAATACAATAAGAGTACAGTACAATGGAATCATGGTTTAGTGAACATCAAGTACAATAATACATCATTTGTAATCCGTCATTTGTAAAGAGCAGATAACAGGCTAGCAATCATTTAGCTTACTCTTAATGCCACTGAACCCTAGTCCTATTTTTGTGGTTTCCTCTCTGATGTAATGGTTGATTTTCATGAAAAGAACAGAATCTGCCCAAATTGATCAATACAACATGGGATTTGTAACCCCAGGAACATTGAAACACAATATAATTGGGTTTACATCTAAGACAGTATGGCACAAAAGATATCAGGGCTGGGATTTGTAAATATCTAAAGTCTAATCTACACCTGTGAATGTTCAAAGCAGATCAGCAAAATCATCTAAAACACGACAAGGACAATTTTCATAGGGATCTATATGCCTAACCAGGGAGTAATAAAATTGCGCAGAGCAAGTGGCTAATAATATAGCCACGCTATTTCACATTTCTACCTATATATTACAAAGTTTAGATTTTCATACTTTTCCTGTTCATTTCAATACTCAAACCCTTAGTGTGCAAAGTTTCAGCTTTCTACCTGGTGTGGATTTTGGCTGTTGCGATCAGGTGACCTCTCATCACTAGAAACAACCTGGTGATATTCGATTAGCTGGCCATCCAGAGCTACAGCTGGTGCTGTGTTGGAAGAGAGTGTGCAGTTATTAAGGGGGAAAAGTAAAACGGAGAAAGCACAGCAGACCTCTGGGTAATGTAGTTCCAGAAGGGTAGAGCACAGATTCAGCACTGTGGGAGTCTGATTACTGTCTTTCAAGAGAAACAAAACCCCGGATAAAAGTGAAACAGGGCAGGCACGGAGGAAGCCAGCCAAAGTACTGTCAGGAAGGCAGTGCCACTGAGGCTGTGGAGACAAAGGAGCAAGGGCTGAACAAACAGGACCATAGTGAGGATGGAGCCATCATTACCAGAAGAAAAGGGAGCCTGAAAGAAGCTGATTACGTGTCAGAGTATATCCTGGAAGGTAAAATCCAACTCTGTTATGGGGAACAGAAGGTCATACTTAACACATTACTATTTTCTATAGAAACTGAACTTTGATTAGCTTCTTGTCTAGCAGGCTGAAAATAAAACCCGCTGTTTCAGAGCATTTGTCTGCAGCTGTGTGTTTTGGATCATCGGGGCAGCAGTCTCAGGAAGGGCACGGACGAGGGCCTTGTCACACTATTAATAAATTCTAACATCTGGACCAGGTAAGAAGCTGCAGCTTTGTACACTATGGGCCAGATTTTGTATTCTACGCCCAATTTTATAACATGCTTGCGCAGCTGCACACGTTATAAAATCTGTGGTCGGCGCATGCAAGGGAGTGCACACTTGTGCACCTTGTGCGCGCTGAGCCCTAGGGGAGCCCCGATGGCTTTCCCCATTCCCTCCCCGTTCCCTCCGAGGCCGCTCCGAAATCGGAGCGGCCTCGGAGGGAACTTTCCTTCTGCCCCCCTACCTTCCCCTCCCTTCCCCTATCTAACCTAGCCCAAGCTCTATCTAAATCCCCCTGCCTACCTTTGTTGGATTATTTACCCCTGCCTCTGGGCAGGCTTAGGTTGCGCGCACTGGCCGAGTGCCGGCACGTGATCCCCGGGCCCAGCGGCAGTGGCGAGGCCTCTGGCCCCGCCCATTTTTTCGAGTCCCGGGACATACGCGCGTCCCAGGGCTTGCGCGCGTCACCAAGCCTATGCAAAATAGGCTCGGCGTGCGCAGGAGGGTTTTAAAAGAGTTACGCGCGTATATTACGCACGTAACCCTTTTAAAATCCGCCCCATATGAGCCATGTTTTCAATAATGTTTCCAAGTCCTTAATTTAATTAGGGAAATCTTGAAATATTTACCTGCCTGTGTTGAACTGTTTTAGGGAACTAAGGTCCTAATTCATTACGACTCTTTTTTCCCCAATCTATTTCTATGCCATTCTCGCTAGGAAAGTGACAGAAGGGAGGCTTGCGTGGTCCCAAGAGGGCCTGAAGCCAGCGAAATGGCCAAAGCTGGATAGGCGGAAGGAATCCTCGAGTACCAACGCCCTTAGACAAGCATTAATAGACAAATCAACACAAGATGACTAGGACTGAGCAGTAAAATAGAGGGGCCTATTTTCCCTAGGTCCCACCCTGAAAATGGGTGGGACCTAGGGCGGAGCCGGGGTAGTGAAAGTTAGGCACTCAGCACTGAAATCCAGTGCTAGGCATCTAACTTAAGTGCCAATATTTAGGTGAGTAAACTGTAGGCTTAAACTAGGGTACCTTTGCATTAGCTCTTAAGTTACACAAATATTCATTCGATAACATCGATGCCTAAGTTTGATGAAGCTGTGCTGAACTTTAAGTGCCTAAAATGGAGACGCCAACACTAGGCACTCAACTTTCTTTGAATATCGACCTCAGATAGTTCTGTAATTAGAAAGATAATGTATTATACAATTCTGAGCATGGGCTGGCCAAACGTCACCTGTGTAAAGAGGAAGAATTTGACTTTCCTGAGACATGTAAGACTTCTGAGGTGGGGGAGGGGCAGTAACCATAGGCTGTGAATATTTTTATTCACTGAAGTCAACAATTACATTTTTGACAAAAGCTTTTCTAATCTTTCCAAATCTGTGTGAATCAAGCTAATGGTGATTTTTCAAAAATATGTTCTTTAGGCCAGTTAAATAAACCAGCCTTTGATTAACATTTTCCTATTTTAGTAACCTAAAACATAGCTCACCGTGAATGTCCCTACCAGAGAAGAGGAAAACAGGTGATTTTGCTATAAAAATAAACAGACGTTGTATTTATTTTTATATCAAACATTTCTGCCTACTACTGGTAGCCCTGTGGCTAAAGCAGCCCAGTGCCAACAGGAATACACAATGTTTCCTTTGAAAGCACGCCACATAATTTATAATTTGCTGGTGCTTCCAGTCTGGTGTCACTCCTGATCTGTCACCTTTGAGTGATGCTTGTGGTTTGGAAGGGAATTAGCTGCAATCCCCTGAGAATGGTGATTATACAAGCTTGAGCGACTTACGGCTCGATCCAGTAAGGCCGCGGTAAAAACAGTGCGGCAGTGTCAGGCGCACCCTTCCTCCCCGCACACACAGTTCTCTTCACTAACTCCCCGATACTCTCCTCTAATCGCATGCAAATGCATGCCGCGGCTGTGAAGCGTTAGGGAAGGGTTATGCCCACGCAACCCATTTTACTGTATAGGCGCTGTAACAGCGCCTATACAGTAACCTGGGTGCGCTGGTACCTGTCATTTCAAATGACATTTGAAATGACAGGCACCAGGAAGTGTAAAAAAGTGTAAAAAGTGTAAAAAACAAAAAACCTGTGTGTTATAGAAAAAAATAAAACAATTTTAAATACCTGTGGGAGGGCCGTGGGTCCAGGCGGCCGGTGGGCGGCGGGCAGCCATCAGCGGCATCCGGTAGTCCCTTCTCCCTTCCTCCCTCCCTCCCCTGCCTGGATGAGCGCCAAAATCGCACGGGCGGGTCGGCAGCGGGGGGGGGCGGCAGCAGGATCCGGGAGCGGCGGGTAGGCAGCAGCGGGGTCCGGGGGGCAGCGGCAGCAGGATCCAGGGGCGGCAGTGGCAGCGAGATCCGGGGGGCGAGTAGCGGCAGCGTGTTCGATCGGGCAGGTAGGTGGGAAAAAAAGATGGCCGCCTGCACGGGGGAAAGCTGCAATTGGCCGCTGAAGACGTGACGTCACACCCCGTGACGCCAAACGTCGTGACGTCACGTCTTCAGCGGCCAATTGCACGATTTTCCCGTGCAGGCGGCCATCTTTATTTTGCCACCTACCTGCCTGCCCGATCGAACACGCTGCCGCTACTCGCCCCCCGGATCTCGCTGCTGCTCCTGGATCCTGCTGCCGCTGCCCCCCCGGACCCCGCTGCCGCTGCCCCCCCAGACCCCGCTGCTGCCTACCCGCCGCTCCCGGATCCTGCTGCCGCCCCCCCCCCCCCCCCCCCCCGCTGCCGACCCGCCCGTGCGATTTTGGTGCTCATCCAGGCAGGGGAGGGAGGGAGGAAGGGAGAAGGGACTACCGGATGCCGCTGATGGCTGCCCGCCGCCCACCGGCCGCCTGGACCCACGGCCCTCCGACAGGTATTTAAAATTGTTTTATTTTTTTATATAACACACAGGTTTTTTGTTTTTTACACTTTTTACACTTTTTACACTTACCGTAGCAGGCCCGAGCCTTGCTACTTTTTCGTTTGTTTTTTTTTTTGCTTCGGGAGGAGGGGACCGGACGGGGCTGCAGGAGACCGGACGGGACCAGGGCGGGTAAGCAATGTTTTTACCCTACACTACACTACACTAACTCCTACTAGGGGGAGGCGGTAAACTAGCAGGTTAAGGCCACGGCAGAACAGCGGGTTACGGAGGAGATAATATCAGCGCCCGTTACAGTATCGCAGGGGAATAGCTAATTCCTTCATTATACAGCTTTTTCGTTCATTTACATGCTGGGTGCGGAAAGGGTTTAGGAAAGGGTTTAGGAAGCGCTAAGGACGCGTGAAACTGGAGACTGTATCGCTGGATGGCCTTACTCGTCTGTATTGTGCGCTCCCAGCACGTTACAGACCGGGAATCTTTAACTCAACTTTACTGTATCGACCTGTTAGTAATGTTACAAGGAACCAATTCTGTTCTTGACTTCCTTCAGTCTTTATCATCCTAAGTAACCAATCTAAGGCTATCTCATATTTAAAAAAAAAATGGTTTTCAGTCTCTGCATTTAACAGTTCCAACAGTAACTTAATGCTGAGACTAACTGAAATGAGCTTACTGCTAGAGAGTAACTATTTCTCTATGCTCTGCTTCCTTCTTATGCATTTTAATGGAAGATGGCACCGCTAGAGAGTCAATGAATAGTGAAGTCAATAATAAGAAGGCTCAGAAGCCATTTTTAAGCTAAGTATTTATGCTCATTTTATGGGAAAATTGCATATGCAGAAGCACAGTTTTCTGTTCTTTCTTGACAGTGAATTGTCACAGACAGCAATGGAGAACCGTTTTTTTGACCTTTAGCTCAGCAGTTCAAAGGTAGTTCAGGTCAGTAGAGACTTAAAAATTTGGCCTATGTGAAATGCATTGGTAGCCTGAGTCCAGGTCCACGGGCCCTGGCAGAAGGGTTTGTATCACTGCACTTGTCAGATTCCGCTGAATCTGTGAATTCTGCTCCTCCCTTGTTACTGATTTGTGACGAGGACAAGAGAAATAAAATCATTTGACTCGAAGGGTAAACCCTTTATTTTACTCAGCATGTGTTTTGTTTTCTCACATATATGTTAGCATTTAAGAGATCTTAAGAAGATTTCGGGAGGGAAAGAGGGAGATGCCATAAAAAACTTTTGAAGTACATTTGGAGGTAGGAATTTTTTAGAAAGGAATAAGAAACTGGCAAAGTTATCTGCAGAACTGTTCTTTTTTTTTTTTTTTAATTATTGCTCACCCTCTACACAGGTAAAACTACCTGCATTTGTCAACATCATACATATATTTTTGGATGCATTCCCAGTGTGGGATTAGGTCAAGGGAGACACTTACATGAGAAGTTTTATAATCAAAACTATCCATATAGTTTTTCCTTAAAATAAACATGGCATGTCCACAAAAATTAGGCATCAGATGTGGGTGGGTACATTTTGAAGGGAAATAATCAAAGAAAAACTACCCACAGTGTTTGTCTAGAGTGACCATGGGCAGCTTGATTATCTATCGGCGATAGACAAGAGAAGGGAATGTGGGGTTACTTGGTCAGGGAGATAAACTATGTATGCACATTTACTTTCCCAAAATGTACATTATGCCCCCATTTGAGATGACTTAATATACGCACATACTTCCTGTTCGCCTAACAAACCGATCTTCCAACAGAGAAATATGCGCGCACATTGTGTCTGAACATCGGGTGCATTTGTTCAAGCTGAAAAGTACACATGGGGGGCAGATTTTAAGATTTATGCGCGTAGGGGGGTTATGCACGCTGGGCCTATTTTCAAAAGGCCCGGAGGCATGCGTAAAGCCCCGGGATGCGTGTAAGTCCCGGGGCTTGAAAAAATGGGTGGGGGTGGGGTAGGCCGGGGACGTGGCCAGAGGCCTCTGCAGGGCTGCTGGGCCGGGGGATTGCTTGCCGGCAGATGGTCAGTGTGCGCAAGTTACGCCTGCCTCTGGCAGGCATAACTTCTACAACAAAGGTATGGGGGGGTCTTTAGGGTTGGGGGGCAGAACAGGTACGGGAAGAGAGGGGAAGGTGGGGGGAGGGAACAGGGAAAGCCAGCTGGTCTCCGCGAGGGCTCAGCATGCGCAAATTGCACTGCTGGGCACCCTCTTGCGCGCGTTGACCCCTGATTTCATAACATGCACGCGACTGCGCGCACATGTTATAAAATTGGGCATACATTTGTGCGCGCCGGGTAGCACACACAAATGTATGCCTCGCGCATAGGTTTTAAAATCTGCCCCATGGGCTTTATGGTGCTAGATGCCTCACTGAAAATGTATCCTACGATAAGATTCATAGAAAAAGGCCTGCCAGACCGGATGTGTTCCATCAACGCTTGTCACAAGTGGAGAATTAAAAAAAGATAAAGCAGAGGAAAAAAAAAGTTAAACAAATGCTAACACCTCTTATACTTTCAGTAATTCCATGGGAACTGCATAAAGGAATTTAAAAAATAATAACTTCAAAGTAGAATGTTCATGTTTATACAGGGAGAGTAATACTTTATGTAATACTCACTCTGTAATCCTTTGAAATGCTTTCTGGTGTCTATTTATGGCTCCAGACCCTCTGCTGCAATCAGGGTGTTCCCAGTCTTTGTGGAATGCAGATGCTGTACTCCATTCTTGAAGCTGAGAAAACATTTGCTTGGAATTAATTAGGCATGTAAGAAAAAGCACATGATTGCTAACTGCAAAGACACTAGTGAAAAGTTAGAGAAAAGTAGAAACCTTCTGCAAGAAAGGCATGTGATGATGCAGGAGCCACAAAAATCAATTCTTTTTGTAACCTGCTGAGGAGATTGAGCTTCCTGCTTGGACTGGCTTCCTGCTGTTGTTCACAGAACAGAATTATCTCCTCTTCAAAACTCTGAATTGTTGTAACTGTGGTTCTAGTCGGCTACTTTGCACCAAACTCTGTGCAGCTCACGGCACAGTGAACTCTAATTGCTGTAGTAACAAGGACATTAATCTCAGAAATTGTTGGGTTTGTGGCATGATGTGGACTCTTGGGGAACCACAGCGATAGGTGTTATCGATCAGCTCCTCCCAAGGGGAGGAGTTAGCGATCTGATAGGCTTGGCTCCTGTAGGAAGAGGAATTAGCAATCTTGTTAGTGCTCTGCTCCCCCAGAGGGGAGAAGTTGGTAAAGTGTTATGCTTCACTCCTGTAATGGGAGGAGCCAGCAACCTGTATGATCCTCATGGGGAGTTAGCTATCTGATATGGATCAGCTTCCGCAGAGAGAGGAGTAATGGTCTGATGTGGGTTGACTCCCACAGAGTGGCAGATGATGATACCGCTCTATTAGTGTAAGGAGTAACACTTAGTAGAAATAGTGAATCCCTGGGCTGATGGCAGATGACAGCGCCCTCAAGTGGAGATCCTAAGAGGGACCACCAGCTAGGCTGGAGTATTGAGACAAAAACAGATAGTTCTTTATTAGACTGGAAGTAGAACCATCAGAGGTGGCAATAGTGAGTTGATGTACCCAGCAGGGCTGAAGTCTCTCTGATACTGGAATTACGATCTCTGAGTTGCTGAGCTGTAAGGAGAGACTATAGGTAGTGAGTAGACAGGTTATGCTGGACATATAACCAGTGGTAGATGATACACTCACTCTCGTAGATATCTGTAATGTCTTCCTATGCAACAGAACAGTTGCATAGGAAGAACAGTATTCAGGAACAGTATTCAGGAACAGTTGCATAGGAAGAACAGTATTCAGGAACAGGAACTGCAGGCGAATACTGGTTCTTATAGGCAGTCTGAAATAGAACTCACAATAACTGTGTATGGGATGGCTTCTGGAATAGAAGAAAGGTTAGGAGAGAGTTAGGAACATAGGCCCTCTGTAAATCTGTAATAGTAATCCATAAGATATAGGTATGCGATATCTTCTAAGGAAGAAGAGAGCCTGAGAAAGGTATTAGGAACATAGGCCCTCGTGGAGCGAGTATCGGTTCCTATTCTGCAATCTGCAATGGTAACTCACGATCTCCGTACCTGCGCTAATATCTTAGACTGAAGGGAGAGATTAGGAACATGGGCCCTCATGGAGCGAGTACCAGTTCCTGTCTGTAATAGGACTCACTGTGTTCACGTCTGCGATCGTCTCCAGGCAATAGGAGTCTTCTGAGTCTTCGGGAATGTAGGCCCTCGAGGAGCGAGTAACGGATCCCGTCCAACAATCTGAAATCAAGAAGAGAGAGAACGGGTCCCCTGAGGAGCGGGTACCCCTGGGTGAGTTTGTAGAGGCAGAGCAGCAGAGAATGATTTCCCTTGCTAACTCGATTCGTAGTAGCAACCAAAGACCTTTTATGTTGGAAGCAGATGATGTCACTACGGGGGGATGCCCCCGAGGTTCGCGCTCTTGCTGGTACAAAGTCTGGAGCGTGCGCGCCCTTACGTCATCAAGAACATGGCGGATCCGCAGCGTCAGGCCAGCCCGGGGATTCCAGGAAGAAAAGGGCGAGAAGAAGCCGTGGCAGCATCTGTCCATCAGACCCGAAGGGAGTCGCCACAAGGTGGAGAGGGTGGGGCGAGGGCGAGAACAGGCACAAATGCAACAATAGGCTAGACTCAGAAAGCAGACACTGAGGAGGAAAGCTTTTATTGTACTGCTGTAGGTAGATGATATTTGCATAGGAGCTGGATAGCACTACAGTCCAGTGGTATTCCAATATCTCAGACAGTCTCAGATGTAGATAGTCTCACCCGGTTGTAGCAGAGGTGTTAGTGTTCCGCAGAGCAGTATAAGCCAAACCTGAAGGGTGGAAATAGAGAGCTGGAGCGTAGAGGTACTCACAGAGAGGCAGTGCAGGAATCCTCCTTGATAGCAGGTTGAAAGAAAGGACCCGAGGTCCGTGATGCAGGAAACCCAGAGCTGGAAAGGCCCTCAAGGAGTGAGTATCTACGAGCACTGAGGGATCCTGAAATAAAATAGATAAGACCCCCCGAGGAGCGGTTGTCTTAGGTTAGGTAGTAGAACCCCGAAGTGTAGATAGAAGCGAGAGGCCCCCGAGGAGCGGGTACCCCTGGGTGAGTTTGTAGAGGCAGAGCAGCAGAGAATGATTTCCCTTGCTAACTCGATTCGTAGTAGCAACCAAAGACCTTTTATGATGGAAGCGGATGATGTCACTACGGGGGGACGCCCCGAGGTTCGCACCCTTGCTGGTACAAAGTCTGGAGCGCACGCACGCGCCCTTACGTCATCAAGAACATGGCGGATCCGCAGCGTCAGGCCAGCCCGGAGATTCCAGGAAGAAAAGGGCGAGAAGAAGCCGTGGCAGCATCTGTCCATCAGACCCGAAGGGAGTCGCCACAAGGTAGAGAGGGTGGAGCGAGGGCGAGAACAGGCACGAACGCAACAATAGGCTAGACTCAGAAAGCAGACACTGAGGAGGAAAGCTTTTATTGTACTGCTGTAGGTAGATGATATTTGCATAGGAGCTGGATAGCACTACAGTCCAGTGGTATTCCAATATCTCAGACAGTCTCAGATGTAGATAGTCTCACCCGGTTGTAGCAGAGGTGGTAGTGTTCCGCAGAGCAGTATAAGCCAAACCTGAAGGGTGGAAATGGAGAGCTGGAGCATAGAGGTACTCTCAGAGAGGCAGTGCAGGAATCCTCCTTGATAGCAGGTTGAAAGAAAGGACCCGAGGTCCGTGATGCAGGAAACCCAGAGCTGGAAAGGCCCTCAAGGAGCGAGTATCTACGAGCACTGAGGGATCCTGAAATAAAATAGATAAGACCCCCCGAGGAGTGGTTGTCTTAGGTTAGGTAGTAGAACCCCGAAGTGTAGATAGAAGCGAGAGGCCCCCGAGGAGCGGGTGCCCAGAGCCTCTGCAGGAGCACGATACCCCGGAGGGTAGTGAGGAATCCAAGCGTGCAGCTTAGAAATGGTCAGAATAGCTAAACCGAAGTCCTTGCTAACTCGTTGAATGGGAGCAGAGTGGAGGCTTAAATACCCCGGAGGTACTGACGTCATGCGGTGGGAACGCCCCGAGGTTCCCGCCACGACGTATTGGTAAGTGTAGGCAGTGTGCGTGCGCGCACCCTAGGAGGCCACAGGAAGGAGCATGGCGGATGGGGACGCCCATGCTGTGTCGGAAACGCCGAAGGCCTCGGCACTCAGCACCAGAGGCAGCCATCCTCCCCTTGGAGGAGGAGAAAGGCAGAAGAGAGGTGAGGCAGAGCGGTCGCAGCTGTCTGCGACCGACGGACGCAACAGAAATGAATGTGCACGTAATTAGAAATTCAAGAAGGAAAGAGATTTAAACTAAAACTGGTAGACAGGACACAAATCCAGTGAAGGGTAGAGGTTCACAAATTCATCCTCTGACATTGATGACCATTTTGTTGCCTTTGAAAATTGACACTGTATCACACAGCTGGCAGTAGCCAGTAGTCTGCTTTGCATTTCAGCAGACATGCTAATTCAATCAGTTGAAAAGTTGAACTGCTCTAACTTTGGCCTGGATTTTCTAACGTTGCAGAGCTTTTGAATCGTGCGGTAATGGGGGGGCGAAGCTGGGGGCGGGCCTGCGAAAGCCGGCAGCAATCGTACCACCGCGGTGTTATCGCCGCCAGCTTTTGCAACCAATAGCGCCACCGTGAAAGGTGGTGCTACTGGGCATACTACTGGCGGCAATAACAGGTCTTACCTTATTGCCGCCAGCGAAGTTTCTGCTTCATCCGCCCCATCGCCGCCCCGACTCCTCCTCTTCTAGTCCCACCACCCCGACTCCGCGTAGCTAGATAGGGACTCTATCCCTATCTAGCTACGCTTGCGATAGGGATAGAAAGTGACCCCCTTTGAGAGGTGGGTTCTCAAGAACAGGCAGGGTCACTTAGGTCAGTATCGGAAAGGCTAGCCACTAATTGTCTTTTATCTGTTGTGAAAAAGTGTGGAAAAATCCAATTTGAAATTCTCTTAGGGCCTCATTTACTAAGCCATGTTAGGCCGTTTATCACATGAAAAACACTATTTTCACACAGTAAGTGGCATATTGTGGGAATAAACAAAAAACAAGACTGATGCCTTGGAAAGATTATTTATTAATACAACAATGCCCGCTTGAGTCAGGCCGAGTTTCACCCGTTCGGCTGCATCAGGGGCTCTTAAAATTGCATAATTTATAGAATGGGTTCTCAGGCACACATGTCTAATATTGTGAGTGTCAACTGATTTGATTACTTATAGTGTGATTATGAAAATGATTTAAGGGTCATATCTTGGCCAGTGTTCCTCGGAGAATCTTTTTATCCAAGGTATGTTTAAAACGGAGTGCTGTAATTAAGCTGCACACAACATCACTTTTCACCAAAGAATCTTTTGGCTTATCCAAAACATAAGCATGGTGCACTTCATTCAGTAACAAAAAAACTCTCAAGCCCCTGATGCAGCCGAAAGGGCGAAACTCTGCCTGAGTCGCGCGGTCATTGTTGTATTAATAAAAAATCTTTCCAGGGCATCGGTCATGTTTCTTGTTTTTCTCACATCCGTGGCTACTCTAGACCGATTACTGCTTTGTTTTTTGGGTCCTTCCATATCGTGGGGATAATGCAGGCCTTTCAAATACCTCAAGTTATTATCTGAGCCTCACCACCGTGCATATTTAAAGGAGCTCTTTAGCATGTAAATGCATGCTAATGAGCTCATGACTAGGCCAGACTGTGCTAATCAAATAACATGCTTCGCCAAAAAATTTGCAAGCTGCATTATTTGACTAGAATTAGTTATAACTCAGGAGTTTTGATTAATATCCCATGGGTGTATCTGGATATTAATGCATGACCTGATGCACCCATGGCCTAGCCGTAAAGGGGGTTGCTCAGCCTTGAGAATTCCCCCCCCCCCCCCCCCCACCACCATGAGTTGTAAAAAAAACCCTGGCAATCTGTCTCAATTCCCTGCCACCCTTGCAGGTGGCCTAAGTTGCTAGAAAAGTAAAAAAAAGTAATTTGTACCAAAGGCAGAGAGTAGGTATAATACAATTTAATTAATACAGAGCCAAGATAATTACAGGCTTGTCATTTTAAATTTGAGAGTGAGCTGCTTTCCGATTTCGTCAAGTGTGCTATGTGAAAGTTGTCACTGCCTGATGCTCAGATCCAGACCAGGAACTCACAGCATTAAGATAGCAGCAGTGGATCTGCATTCTAGGTAGGTACATGTATAACCATGCATGCTTCTTCTTCCTAGCCACAGCATAAGCTTTGGAGTGTGGTAATCAATGGGAAGCATGCAGGGTATGGATAAAAACGTAAGAACATAAAATATGCCATACTGGGTCAGACCAAGCCCACTATCCTGTCTCCAACAGTGGCCAATCCAAGTCACAAGTACCCGGCAAGTACCCAAACAATAAATAGATCCCATGCTACTAATGCTGGCTATAAGCAGTGGCTGGCTATTCTCTATTGATTAAAAGCAGTTTATGATCTTTTCCTCCAGGAACTTATTCTAACCTTTTTTTAAACTCAGCTACACTAGTTCTCTTAACCATATCCTCTGGCAACGAATTCCAGAGCTTAATTGTGCTTTGAGTGAAAAAGAATTTTCTCCGATTTGTTTTAAATGTGCTGCTTGCTTAATTCATGGAGCGCTCCCTCCCTAGTCCTTGTATTATCTGAAAGAATAAATAACCATTTCACATTTAGCAATTCAAGACCTTTCATGATTTTGTAACTTCTATCATATCCCCCTCAGCCGTCTCTTCTCTAAGCTGAAAAGTCCTATCCTCTTTAGTCTTTCCTCATAGGGGAGCTGTTCCATTCCCTTTATCACTTTGGTCGCCCTTCTCTGTACTTTCTTCAGTGCTACTATTATCTTTTTTGAGATGCGGTGACCAGAATTGCACATAGTATTCAAAGTGTGGTTTAACCTTTGAGCAATATAGAGGCATTATGATGTTCTCTGTTTTATTTGCCATTTTCTTCCTAATAATTCCTAATGTTCTGTTTGCTTTTTGACTGCCACAGGACACACTGAGCTGATAATTTAAATGTAATATCAACTATGTCAGCCAGAGCTTTTTCCTGGGTAGTAACTTCTCAAATTGGAACCTAGCATCGTGTAACTACAGCAAGGGTTATTTTTCCCTAAATGCATCACCTTGCACTTGTCCTCATTATATTTCATCTGCCATAAGGACACCCAGTCTTCCAGTCTCACAAGGTCCTCCTTCAATTTATCACAATCCGCTTGAGATTTAACATAGAAACATAGAAATGATGGCAGAAGAAGACCAAACGGCCCATCCAGTCTGCCCAGCAAGCCTCACACATTTTTTCTCTCATACTTATCTGTTTCTCTTAGCTCTTGGTTCTATTTCCCTTCCACCCCACCTTAATGTAGAGAGCAGTGATGGAGCTGCATCCAAGTGAAATGTCTAGCTTGATTAGTTAGGGGTAGTAGGGGTAGTAACCGCCGCTAGAGATGTGAATCGTGTCCTCGATCGTCTTAACGATCGATTTCGGCTGGGAGGGGGAGGGAATCGTATTGTTGCCGTTTGGGTGTGTAAACTATCGTGAAAATCGTTAAAATAGTGAGCCGGCACACTAAAACCCCCTAAAACCCACCCCCGACCCTTTAAATTAAATCCCCCACCCTCCCGAACCCCCCCCCCCCAAATGCTTTAAATTACCTGGGGATCCAGCGGTGGTCCAGAACGGCGGCGGTCCGGAACGGCCCCCTCAATTGAATCCTGTTGTCTTCAGCCCGCGCCATTTTGCAAAATGGCCGCCGCAAAATGGCGGCGGCCATAGACCAAAATGATTCGACGCAGGAGGTCGTTCTGGACCCCCGCTGGTCTTTTGGCAAGTCTTGAGGGGGTCAGGAGGCCCCCCCAAGCTGGCCAAAAGTTCCTGGGAGTCCAGCGGGGTTCCGGGAGCGATTTCTTGCCGCGAATCGTTTTCCGTACGGAAAATGGCGCCGGCAGGAGATCGACTGCAGGAGGTCGTTCAGCGGGGGTTCCGGACCGCCGCTGAACGACCTCCTGCAGTCGATCTCCTGCCGGCGCCATTTTCCGTACGGAAAACGATTCGCGGCAAGAAATCGCTCCCGGAACCCCGCTGGACTCCCAGGAACTTTTGGCCAGCTTGGGGGGGCCTCCTGACCCCCACAAGACTTGCCAAAAGACCAGCGGGGGTCCGGAACGACCTCCTGCGTCGAATCATTTTGGTCTATGGCCGCCGCCATTTTGCGGCGGCCATTTTGCAAAATGGCGCGGGCTGAAGACAACAGGATTCAATTGAGGGGGCCGTTCCGGACCGCCGCCGTTCTGGACCACCGCTGGATCCCCAGGTAATTTAAAGCATTTGGGGGGGGGGGGTTCGGGAGGGTGGGGGATTTAATTTAAAGGGTCGGGGGTGGGTTTTAGGGGGTTTTAGTGTGCCGGTTTTCCTGCTCTCCCCCTTCCCCCGATTTACGATTTTTTAACGATAAATCGGGGGAATTGGTATTGTATCGTGGCCCTAACGATTTTTGACGATTTAAAATATATCGGACGATATTTTAAATCGTCAAAAAACGATTCACATCCCTAACCGCCGCAATAAGCAAGCTACACCCATGCTTATTTGTTTTACCCAGACTATGTTATACAGCCCTTATTGGTTGTTTTTCTTTTCCCCTGCCGTTGAAGCAGAGAGCTATGCTGGATATGCGTGATGTATCAGTCTTTCTCCCATGCCGTTGAAGCAGAGAGCCATGCTGGATATGCATCGAAAGTGAAGTATCAGGCACATTTGGTTTGGGGTAGTAACCGCCGTAACAAGCCAGCTACTCCCCGCTTTGTGAGTGCGAACCCTTTTTTCTTCTCCCCTGCCGTTGAAGTAGAGAGCTCTGCTGGATGTGTGAAGTATCAGTTTTTCTTCAGCCCTGCTGTTGAAGCAGAGAACTATGCTGGATATGCATTGAAAGTGAAGTATCAGGCTTATTTGGTTTGGGGTAGTAACCGCCGTAACAAGCCAGCTACTCCCCTCTTTGTGAGTGCAAATCCTTTTTTCCATATTTCCTCTTGCTGTTGAAGCTTAGAGTGATGTTGGAGTCACAGTAACCATGTATATGTTTATTGAATAAGGGTATTGTTTCCAGGCAGTAGCCATCATTCTGGCGAGTCCCCCACTCTTCATTGGCGGCCTCTTGAATTTATGGATCCACAGTGTTTATCCCACGCCCCTTTGAAGTCCTTCACAGTTCTGGTCTTCACCACTTCCTCTGGAAGGGCATTCCAGGCATCCACCACCCTCTCCGTGAAGAAATGCTTCCTGACATTAGTTCTGAGTCTTCCTCCCTGGAGCTTCAAATTGTGACCCCTGGTTCTGCTGATTTTTTTCCCCGACGGAAAAGGTTTGTCGTTATCTTTGGATCGTTGAAACCTTTCAAGTATCTGAAAGTCTGTATCATATCACCTCTGCTCCTCCTTTCCTCCAGGGTGTACATATTTAGATTCTTCAATCTCTCTGAATAATTTTGTGTCATCTGAAAATTTGATCACCAAACTTGTCACACCTCTTTCTAGATCATTTATAAATATATTAAATAGCACCATCCAAGTACAGATCCCTAAGGCACTCCACTGTTTATCTTTTTCTCTGATTCCTTCTTTTAACCAGTTTGCAATCCACAGAAGGATATCACCTCCTATCCCATAAGAACATAACAAATTGCCATGCTGGATCAGACCAAGGGTCCCTCAAGCCCAGCGTCCTGTTTCCAACAGAGGCCATACCAGGCCACAAGAACCTGGCAATTACCCAAACACCAAGAAGATCCCATGCTACTGATGTTCAGGGACACCAATAGCTAATCTCCCTCTCCAAGGGCTTGTTTCGCATTAATAGTTTGTAATGTTCTTTTTCCCAGTTATGTTATCCAAGTTGTTCTTTCCCTGTTCTCTGTAAGACACTTGTTGTCATTGTTTAATATTTATATCTGTTGCAATGTAAACTGGAGTGATAAGTAACTCTGTTACCTGAACTTCGGTATAGAAAAAGTTATAAATAAATAAATAAATAAATAAATGTGATTAAAAGCAGTGGCTATTCCCTAAGTCAACTTAATTAATAGCAGTTATTGGACTTTTCCTCCATGAACGTATACAAACCTTTTTTTGAACCCAGCTACATTAACTGTCATTAATTCAAATTTTATCATGTTATGATCACTATTGCCTAGCATAGTGCTTTTTGTGACACATACAGTCCACTCAGCTCCGCTAAATCATTCCTTTTTTTCGAGTTTCTTCCTTTGACTTCTTCTAGTTTCTGCCCCTGGATGAGTGAGAGAGGGAGAGCATGCACTAAGTATGGGATGTGATTCATTCTCATTAATGATAGCAGCAACCATAGTGTAGTTCTGGCAGCCACATGCAGCCACCAAGGTAACTAACTAAGGCCTGGATTTTCTATAGTCGCAGACCTTAGAAAATCTGGCGGTAACGGGGGGTGAAGCTGGGGGGGGGGGGGGGGAGCTTGCCAGCTTTCGCACCGAATAATCACTGCCAGCGATGTCTCCGCAGAGTTGGCCCGGTGCCGCCCCGACTCCTCCTCTTCCGGGGCCGATTCCGCCCTGACTCCGCCCCCGTTTAGTGATCGCCTGCGACCGCTTTTGAAAATGACCTCCTAAACCAGCTGCCCACATCAATCTGACTTCTCCCTTCTCCTGCACTTGTGTATAGAAGGAACTGGCCAACTGTGATAATTTCATGTTCATCTCTGCCCCCTTTCTTTCTTTGTTTTAAGGTTTGGTAGAGAGACTAGTGGGACTTTCAATGCTTCCCTAGTTCTTCTTTTGATCATATGAGTCATCTCCGTGTCCATATTGCCTTCCCTGTGGAAGTTGGTGTATCTCACAACATTTTTGTTAACATAGGTGTGCCTTTGACTTGGAAAGGTTGGGAAATAACGAGCTAAGCTATGGAAACACTACTTAATAAAAAGATTCTAGAGATGTGTTGGCAATTTAAAATGACATTGAAAGAGCAATAATATATTTTATATCATTATGTGTTTCCTATCCAAAACATTATTAAAAAAAACTAATGCAATATTGTTTAGGACTTTTATGTTATTTCATTGCATCCTAAAGCATTTCAATGTGCCCTATTTCTAAAATTTAGTAAAGTATGTGTATTATTGTCAGGACAAAAAGGGAGTTTGGTGGGTTTTGAATCAGGGCCTTATTGGTAAGGAGTTAGTATCCTGCTTGTGAGACAACATTAAAATGAGGATGCCTCTGACCATTGTTAGTCTAGGATTAGGGGTGTGCATGGCAACATTTTTTGTTTCATTTAATTTTCGTCTTGTTCTTTTATTTTGTTTTTATTTTTCTATAGTTTCATTTTTTAAAAGCTTTTGATTTAAAATTTAAGTACTAGTGTGCACTAACTCAAATACTGTGCACTAACTGGAACCTGTGTGCACCTACAGGCCGATACAGTATGGTGCACTCGGCTGAGTGCACCATTTAGCACCAGTTTGGCTGCGAGTTTTTGATGCATGTCTATTACTAGGGGTGTGCATTCATTTTGAACGCATATGTAAAACGCAACTTTTTTTTTTTTTAAACTTAAAAAAGTGATGATGCGCAACGCATCGTGATTTTCAACTTATTCAACATAGCTATGTTGAATACGTTGAACCTAAATAAACACTTAAACCCCCCACCCTCCTGACCCCCCCAAGACTTACCAAAACTCCCTGGTGGTCCAGCGGGGAGTCAGGAAGCCATCCCTGTATTCCTTTGCGAGGAGCACGTGACGTCGGCGTCACGTCGGAGTGACGCATACGTCACGTGCTTCCCCGCGCCTCCGCTCTGGGACCCCCGTTGGACCCAACCGGAACTTTTGGCCAGCTTGGGCCGACGTCACGTGCTCCTCGCAAAGGAATACAGGGATGGCTTCCTGACTCCCCGCTGGACCACCAGGGAGTTTTGGTAAGTCTTGGGGGGGGATTAAGGAGGGTGAGGGGTTTAAATTTTTATTTAGGGAACCGGTGAACTTATGGACAGACCTTCAACTTATGGAATTCTCCATATGTCCATATTGAACGAAATTGACCCTCAACTTCAACTTATCAACTTATCAACGCAAACTTTTTGTCTGCACATCCCTATCTATTACCCCTTATACTGTAAAGGGTAATAGCGCCTCGAAAACGCGCAGCCAACCTCACAAAAGCTAATAGTGCTCATCTCATGCAAATGCTTGTTGATGAGCCTATTAGTCACCCAGGATACTGGTGACTAACTAATAGGCTCACATTTTACTCTCAGCCACACATTTTACTCTCAGAAATTAATGTCTGCCCAAGGGCAGGCGTTAAGAACTAAGCAACCTGGAATCAAAAATTAAAAAAATTAAAATTAAAATTAAAATCTGCCCCCTGGTCAGCAGGTTAGAAAAATGGGCACTCAATATTGCTGGCATCTGTTTTCCTAACCCATGGCTGTCAGCAGGTTCGAGAACTGATACTGGTAAAATTGAGCATCAGTTGTCGGACTCACTGACAGCCACCTCTACCGCTAATGAGGCGCTAGGGATGCGCTATTGTCCCTAGCGCCTCCTTATTAGCACCACACCTAATTTAAATAGAGAAGTGCCTGGGTGCGCGTCAGGAGAGCGGGTGCTGAACCCGGAGCGCCGGCTCTCCCGCACTTTTTACAGAATCGGCCTGCTAGTTAGGGTGAACTAATTTGATTTATTGCTGTTTTTTTTATTAAAAATGACATGAAATGATAGTTTGATTTATATATAATAAAGTACAGCCCTACCCAGGAAGTGGCCTTACCACTAGAATCCTGCTTGGTCCTCAGGGATTCAATAAAGGCCCAGAGTTTCTGGTCTCTTAATGACTGAGGGCTGCACAGTGCAATGGGAAGGGAAAGCTCTGTTGCTGCAGGGGATACCTGGACCCTGAACTCTGGTACCGGTAAAACAGCCTGGTATGAGCAGACCCAGACTAACATACTTAAACGTGAATTTTAAAAGAGATGCGCGTGCATGGAACGGAAGATGAGCATGCACTTAGCGCTTATTCACGTTGGAGGTATTTTATAAACCTCTCACGTACGCTCACAAATACCAACACATGAATATCTTTGATGGTGTAAAAAAGGGGCAGATTTGAGGCAGGTCGGGGTGTTTCAGGACAGGGACAATATACACGTATAAGTTGTGATTTTATAATCCTGCAAACGCAGCGCATATTTGGCTCGTACTTGCGCATATGTACTTCTGCTATTTATCAGGTAAAAGTCTGAATAAAACTATTTATAGCCAGATTTATAGCCATCATAGGTCTGGGTTAACCGGGGGAGTGCAGACTGAAGAGCCAAGGGGGGGGGGGGGGGGTGAGAGGTCTTGATGACCCAGACAGAGACCGGGCATAAGTGTCCACATATGGGTGTGTGCATGCTCGTTTAAAAGTTACCGTCCCTGTGTGTTAAGGACTGCTGGACTGATTTCAACCCATATGTAAAGAAACTTGTGTTTTGTAAATAAAGCACTTGCTTTTAGGTATGCAAGAGAACTGTGGTTGTGTCCAGGGGAGGGCTCTAATCTGAGAGTTTTTTTCTAGGGCATGCTACAAAAAAAACATACAATCATCTATATGGAAAACAATGTAAGTATCATAAAACTGAAATAAGAATGACATGAATTTTTTTTTCTATGCACACTCCTAAAGGACAGTGCAGTACCTTGTAACAAAAAGATGACAGGGCAGTTCAATTTCAAAGGGGCCAGGTTTTGTCAGACGTTATTGAGTTTTTTCATAAAGGATAAAGGAAATTGATCAAGGAATACATGCGATGATGCCCAGCTGGACTTCTGTGAGGCCTTTCGCAGTGTTTCACAAAGAGGACTTACAAACCGGCTAGCCAGAAATTTGGTGAAGTGGGTAAGAAGCCAGGCAGCAGAATTCAGAAAGTGGTAATAATAAATGGATTTCACTCTAATGATGCTAAAGTGAACAGCAGAGCTCCACAGGGTTCAGTGCTGGGACCAGTATCATTTAACATCTTTATCATTGACATTTCAGAAGAACATGAAGGAAACATAGTTTACAAGGCAAAAAGCTTGCAACTACCAAGCAGAATAGGGATGCTCATCTCTGACAACCAGCAGGTTTTTACTTAGTCGAATTAGAAGTGATGGGAAAAAGGCATGCTGTATCATTGCAACACAAGGAGCTCAAAATATACTCAAAATAAAATTGGGATCCATATTAATCCACTATCCGGCTGAGCAAGTTAACCCAATAAACTTATTGGGCTAACCTGGCTGAGATAATCAGCAGTGCAGCTGAATAACAGGTTTTACCTATCCAGCTAACTTTTCAGATAAGGCTGAATATCAGCACGCACATCTGGTTATGTTAGCTGGATAAATAGCTCCTTCCCACTCCTCATTTATCTGGATAACTTCTTAGCTGGCTAAAAAGTTATCTGGATCAGTGATGACCAGTGAACAAAGCTAAATACTGAAATGATTCCACTTAGCTGGAAAAGTCCAAACTTACCCGGTTAAGTGACACTGAATATTGGCCTTATTGATATGAAGGAGAGCATGGTTTCTTAGATGTATGTGCTGAGTAATCAGTTAAACATAAAAAAGGCACAAATTATAATCATTTACTATGCATAGTTCTTATACTACTTTTTAGTCCCATTTTTCTTTGCTTGCATGTAAAAATACTTTTCATTGAAGGTCAAGTCCTTACTCCTGGCTCATATTAAGTCACAGCTAATACAGGAAGCATAATCAGTAACATTTTGATGACATAACAAGAAGAACTTCCTTCATTAACTGATGAGGCCTGTCAAAACGTAAACAGCCAGATGCCAATTTCCTTTTTTTTTTTTTTTAAATTATCTCTTTATTACATTTTGAGATATGCAAGTTCACACAAACTTATTACAGCAAATTTAGACCCAGAGAAATACACACACACACACAATCACTTAAGTAGAGCAGATCAATCTAGGTAGAGATTTGCAATTAAAAAAAAAAAGGCAGAGGCAGCAGATAGGATTAATCCTAACAAACACTACTATAGGAAAGAATCAACAAAAAAAGAAAAGAAACACCCACAGCTACAGGGTTCAAGTCATTAGACCGCACCTTAAGGAAAAACAAACACAGAAAGAGAGAGCGCACAAGAGGAGGAAAACCACCCTTACAATTAATCAATTTATTCTGAAGAAACAGAAGTCAGTTCTGCAGGCATAAGAGGAACAGCTGAAGGAACTTCAGCCTTGACAAGAAATTCAGAGATTTGTGTAGGATTCCAAAACATATATTGTGCATCCGTGACCACAACACAACCCTTAGCAGGGAATTTAAGAGCAAATATTACCGCTTTGTTTTACTGCCCTCTGCATAGACAAGAAGGTTTTCCACTTATGTTGAGTCATACAAGAAATATCTGGATACATTCTTATACTAGTGCCCATGAATTCTTTATCCATAATGTTAAAGAAAACATGCATAATAACATTTTCATTTGGCTCAAGGATGAGAGAAGTGTTCCCTTTGACTCTGCAGAAAGTGCTTGTAGAGGAGAAGACATTTTCAAAACATGAATCACCTTCCCAACGGGCGGTAAAGTATCACTAGAAAAATTTAAACACTCTATTCAGTAGTTTTCAAATAACTTCAGTCCGACAATCTTAGAAAAACTTTGAAAATTTATGTCTAATATTCCTTTGAGCTAAATCTGGTCTCAATCCTTACAGAAGTTTTAAGAGTATTTTTAACCACCTCAGGTTTGAACGCATCCAATTCTTCAGCTTTCTGAGATAAGATAGCATTACAGTCTACAAGAGACTGAACAGAATCTTGAGTTGATTCCAAATTGTCTTGAATAAGTGAAAAATGAATCTTAAAATCTGCAATGTCAGAAGTTCCTGGATAGCTGCCTGCCAAATTGAAACCAGGGTGATTTCCCTTTTAAGTTGTTTATTTTACTTACATATCTATCTATCTATCTTTATTAACTTATTTATTTAAAATCTTACATTTCACATCTTCCAAGAAATTCCATCCAGTGCGGATTGCAAATATACAATGTACACAATAACAAACAAAACAAACAAAATAAAATCTACATAATAATAACAAACAAACAATGTTTGGGAATTACCTAAAAACTTCCTTAAAAAACATACAGGCCGATCCAATACCATGTGCTAGCCACTGTGCACAGCTTAACATGTGATTGGATACACATTTTGGACGAGCGTCCATAACCACCTATCCAATACGGGGATTAGCGCTTCCAAAACACGCATCCAAATCACTGCGTAGCTAATAGCGCTCATCACATGGAAATTCATGTAGATGAGGCTATTAGCTAATCTCTGCAGTCCAATAAATTTTCCCCACGGCCAATGTGCCCTTGCAATGCAGCAAATTTTACACCAGCCCAGGGCTGGCGTTAAGGTATACCATGCTCAAAGACATGTTGAAAAAAAAGAAAAATCCTGATTCCTCCTAATAGTATCGTAGCAATACTAAGTAGGAGGAACCAAATAAAGCAGTGATTTATTTAAAAAAAAATCATTTTCTGCGCATATTTATTGGATCGGCCTGTAAGTTTCCTCTCCATACAGGCTGGTGACCTGGAGACCCTCTCAGTGGGAGTTGTGCCTTGCAGGTGCTCTTCCCCTCAAGGAAAGAAGCCTGAGGCTGGTGCATGGTAAGGATGTGCAGCAGGGACGGATTTGTCCCATTCGGTATTCGGATTCGTCGGGACCCAAATCTGTTGCATCCATTCTCGGGGGACCCTAATCCATTCATTAGTTACATATGTATTCGTTTTAAAAAAAAAAAAACACTTCCCAAACCTTTAAATTTAATTTACTACAACCCCCCACCCTCCTGACCCCCCCAAGACTTGCCAAAAGTCCCTGGTGGTCCAGCAGGGCTCCTGGAGCGATCTCCTGCATTCGGGCCGTCGGCTGCCAGTATTCAAAATGGTGCCGATTAGCCCCTGTGACATAGTAAGGGCAAAGGCTATCGGCACCATTTTGAATACCGGTAGCCGACAGCCCGAGTGCAGGAGATCGCTACAGGACCCCCGCTGGACCATCAGGGACTTTTGGCAAGTCTTGAGTGGGGTCAGGAGGGTGAGGGTTTATTCGTTAGTGATGCTCTGTATTCGTGGGGGTTCACCATACGTTTTGTGACCCCCACAAATACAATGAATATGGCATATACGTTGCGGATTGCCAATATGTTGCAAACGAATGCACACCCCTAGTGCATGGAGAGATAACTTCCTCCTCTTGAGGAGATCACCAGTGCTAGGGGAAAGAAGAGACTACTCCTCCTTTTCACGAAGTTGTCCAAGAGTCCAGGAGTTGGGGGTGATTCTGAAAAGATGAGTGCCCCAGGAGGTTCATTATGTGGAGGATTCCAGGGAAGCAAACATGCTATTGGATTGGAGAAATGTGAAGAATGAATGGAAGGTCGGGTGTCCGAAGAGCTGTGAATAGTTTATGGAACAAAAATTGCATATATCTTGTGGATGTGAAGTTTGATAGGGAGAAATTTGAGTACTTAAGAAGCTGTAAGTAAAATATAGGGAGTGCACCTTATTTCCTGGAAGAGTGTTGGGACTAGAATGAAAAGTGGAGTTATCCTTGAGGTTTGGAGTGGGTTATGGTGGAAGGAAGACTACCTATGGCCATGCCAATGGAAAAATTGTAATTAGGGGAATGTAAAACTTATGTTTCTCATAACTGGTGTTTTGGAGATCTAAAGGATTTTCCAGTGAAAGCTGAGGGACTTGGGGATTACGATAGAGATGGAAAAAGTGTGCTGCTGGCTGTGGAATCCCATGAATTGTAAGATTTCAGTATGGACATTGTTTACCCTACACTAACAAATATACATAGTTGCTGGCTGGAAAAATGCTGAAATAAAGTTTAAGAGTTCACATTGAGAAGGTGGTGTTTGCAATGCTTTATTTTTTAACCAACATTAATGGGTAGCAGGGAGACAAAGCCCATGGAGGGGAAGTGGGTGGTGACGAGCTCCCTGTCCAGTCACAGAAGAGTTAAAGTATACTACTACATCTACTGTCTCTATATGTTTCCATTCACCATCTGCATGACCCACTAAATTAATTGGGGAGGATGACCCTTTTATGAACCCAAGCTTGGGATTACATAGTATAGTGTACTATATATCCACTACTAGTGGATATATAGTACACTATAAATTGGATATAAATTGTTACTCTGTTTACTTATTAGTTTTTATGGTTCCTTTCTCATAGTTATTGTTCCATGTAAAGGTAATGCCTAAAAGTTGTTAAGTTATCTGTAAACCGATACGATGTGCAAACGGATGTCGGTATATAAAAAATTCTAACTAACTAAATAAATACATATAGACAGCAGAATAGTCACTTTTTTTTTTCAACAAAGCATGCCACAGTCTGCTTGTTGCCTGTAGGCTTACACTAGTAACTAAGTGGCACAGTTTATGGAAGAGTAACACTGATTGTACTCATTTCTTACTACATGCAGAAATTCAGAGAGAAAAGGCTGTTGTACCTGGCTGCAAGATAGAGTCACTGCTGAATACTACAGACTTCTTTCTACTGTGCTGTAGACAGCAGAGACAGATACAGCAGCCCTGTAACAGTAAACAGAGAGATCACAATGTCTTTGATACAGTGTTGCTTTCTCCTTTCTTTATAAATGTTTTTAAAACTTTGTCTTTTACTCTGAGAAAGATCTTCAGAATCAGAACCTTTACATTTTTATTTATTTGATTTATTTTTCACTTTTCGGGCACTTCAAAGAGATTTGCATTCAAGTATTAATGATGATATTTATTTTGATTTGCTGTTTGTATTTTATGTTATACTTTGGTATCTTTGCCTTTATTTTTAAGGATTTATATATGTAATTTTATATTGCTATCTGCTTGAGTGTACTTCTCTCTAAGTGGTATTCCAAAATAAATAAATAATAATAATAGCTGCTGACTGAAATCCAACTAAGAAATGACTGAAAAAAATGTTGACTGCTCAAAGTTAAGCTTTCTTTCAGTTTCAGGTTTAAGAAAATGAGAAAGTCTTTCTGGGATAGGATAGTTGAAAAAAGTGCTTCACCTTGATTGGGCATCTTTCTTTCTAATTCCATCCCAGAGCCACCCCACTCTGACTTGAAGAGAATAAAAACCTGCATTTTTCCATGGCCCATAGACTATAATATCTTTGCAAACGAATGTAACAAAAATGTTCTGGTATTTTTGGAAGCCCTATATATTCATTATGGAAACAATAAACTGAACTAAAAATGGACTCATTCATTGCATTTTACCTTTTGTTTCAAACAAATGCACATCCTTGTCACATTCTTTTCTTCAGAGTGAATGCCATTTACCATCATGCTCTGTTTTCTGTCTCTCAATCTGCTTGAAATCCACTTCTCACCCTTTGAGCTCACCCTCAGGCTGTACACTTATGAGCCTTCTGTGTGGTATAGAAGCAAAAGCTTTGGTTAAATCAAGGTAAACCACATCCAGCACCCATCCAATTCCAATTTTCTAGTCAACGGATTTAACAAATTAATCAGATTATTTTGAAATGATTTCCCTCTAGATTTCCCTCTAGATTTTCCCATGCTGCCTTAGATTCTTCAAACTGCTGGATTCAAGGTGATTCACTATTCTTTCCTTCAGATGAATTTTCATTAATTTTCCCATCACCAAGATTGGACTAATTGGTCTTTAATTTCCACATTCCTCCATGGTACTACTTTTATAAAGAAGACTATCACCTGCCCTTCTCCAGTCCAGCTGAACCACACTCATCTCCAAAGATCTATTGAACACTGGTCCTTCAGCAGACCCACCAGAACTTCTCTGAGCTCTGTCAATACCGTAGGGTATGTCTCATCCACTCCTATAGCTTTCTCTACTTTCTGTTTTTCTACTCCCTTGCCAACACTTTCTTTCAGAAATGACATGGCCACTACCCCAAATGCAAATGCACCCTTTCCAATTGCAACTGGCGTTTATTTTCCAAACTTTCTCTAGTGAATAGTGAAATATTAATTTAATCTTTCTGCTTTTTTCTTGTTCCCCTTTATCCATTTTTCCTTGTCTTCTTGTAATCTTACAATCCCACCCATAATTTCCCTCCTTTTACTGAAGTACCTGAAATATGTTTTTACTCACTTTACTCTTCAGCTGTCTTTTCATCTACTCATGCATCTTGTGTATATTATTTATTTATTTGAAAGCATCTGTAGCCCACTTATAGCAAACTAGTTGGGCTAAGCAGGTTACAACATTTTCACTTTACAATTTTCCCTGTGCTCCTCTTTTTCTGAGATCCCTTATATGTTCTGAATGCTAATCTCTTTGCTCTTACTTTCTCAGCCATTTCTTTTCAAAACTAAATCCATCTCTTTATCCTCTTACTTGTATTTACTTTCTTAGAAAATGTTTGTTGCTTTTTCTATGGCTCTTTTTGATTTAGCCCGCTCTTAACGCCACTTCGCCACATCCTCTCACCCTGCTAGCACCTCCTTAAGGTACTTATCCATTTTACTAAAATCAGTATTTTTTTAAATCCAGGGTTTTGCCTTTAGTGTGACTCTTCTTTGCCTTGGCTGCTATATCAAATCATACCATCTGATGATCACTGGTGCATAGATGGGAATTTACCCAGACGTTTGAAATGATTTTGTCATTCATTAGTACCAGGTCCAGTATCACCCCCTCCTTCACAGGTCCATTACCATTTGTCTTACAAAAGCTCCGTGAAGGAGGTCCAGCATCTCTCTACTTCTGAAGACTTCTCTCAGTCAAGAACTGCGTACACAAGTGTCTACTGTTGAAACACTGCTTTGCTTCCTTCTTGTTTCCAAAACTTTTCCCCCCTTGTAAACTAGCTGTTGTGGGAGTTGTTTGGGATTATAGATCCACCCATCTTCCAGGAACTCCATCTGAGAAACCCTTGTAGCTTCTCAGAAAAGCATCTTCAATGCTGCTCATTTGTAAACTTCTTTTGGGGGCTGACACCTTACACAGCTGAGGGCATTCACGTAAAATAGGGTGATTTCCCTCTTTCTCTTGTCAGGAATGTAGACTCCACTACAATATGCCATTTTTCTTCAATTTTTGCTGAATTTTTGTGGATATGTTTTAGTTATTATTTTACAAGTGGATACTGAAGGAAACCATTTCCAGTGAGGAATATATCTGCCTAGTGCTCTGTACATACTTTTACATAGTAGGTGACAGGACTTCCAATTCTATAGTATTTTACGGTGTGCTTCTTTTTATGATAATAAAACATTCACTTCCTGTGATGATCCTTTAGCTAGTTTTATTTTCCACCCCCATTGTCGAGCAGTTTTCTCTGGCATTTACAATTTGACCTTTTCTTCTCTGCAACACAAGCCTTTGTTTTGTTTCTGTTATGTCTTCTTTGACAAGGTTATTCTTCAGCTTTTTTCCATCGGATGTCTGACAAGAGAAATATTTGCACTGTTTCTTCCTTTCCATGACATGATAACATGCACTTAAATCTGAAGTAGCAGTTAATTGGGGCATAGAAAACCATCATTCTGCTTTTGAGTAACATAATGCTCAAACTTTTGCATATGGATACCAATAGATTTGCTACTGCTACCACCATTATTTATCACTTCTATAACTCTATTCAGTGAATGCAGCACTATACAAAAACACATACGGAACAGTCCTTGCTCAGTAGGACTTACAATCTAATCAAGACAAATATATAGGGAAAAAGAGACTTTAGGAATTTTATTTATTTAGAAAATGAGTAAAATCAATGAGGTTATGAGTGGGATAATTAAGGGTTAAGATTTAAAAGCAGCCTCAAAAAAGGTAAGCTTTTAGATGGGATTTGAATAAGGCCAGAGAGTGCGTATAACACACCAACTCAGGAAGTTTATTCCAAGGATATGAGGCAGCAGGGTGGAAAACACAGAGTCTAGCGTTAGTGATGGAAAAGGGCATAGATAAATGTGATTTACCCAATGAGCAGAGTTCATGAGGAAGGAGACAGAGAACGAGGAGAGAGGTAGTGAGGAGCTTCAGAGTGATTGCTCTTACTGATGTGTTAGAGGAGCTTAAAATGTATGTGAAAATAGTTAGGGAGCTAATGTAGTGACTTGAGAAAAGGAGTTATATTGGTTTAGCAAGCAACTTTGTTAAAAGATGTTCTGCAGCTGAATTTTGATAGATTGTAGGGGAGAGAGATGGCTCACTGGGAGATCTATGAGGAGCAGGTTACAGTAGTCTAAAGTGGGAGGTGATGAGAGAGTGGATAAGGGTTCTGAGAGTTGCTTAGAAAGGAAGGAATATATTTTGGTGATGTTATAGAGAAGAAAACAACAGTGTATTGGATATGTGTAGAGAAGGAGAGAGAGGAGTCAAAGATAACCCAAAGGATTCAGGCTGAATGGAGTGGGAGGTTGACAGTGTTATTCATAGAAATAGAGAAAGGGGAAAGAAGGGAGTTGGGTTTGGGGAAAGGATAATGGCAATGTTGAGTGTAGGATGGTGGTGGGACATTCAGATGGCAATGTCAGAAGTAGACAAAGATTTAGGACTGTATTCCTGATGACATTTCTTGTGTAGAAAAGGAGATCTGGGAGCCATTAGCATAACAATGGTATTGAAAGCCATAGGAGGACATATGAGCAGCAAAGGAATTAGTATAGAAAGAAGGTCCAGGACAGAGAACCCTGAAGCACACCAGCTGATAGTGGGATGGCCGTAGAGGAGGATCCACCAGAGAACACAATAATAATGCAATGAAAGAGGTAACAACAGAACCAAGAGAGAATGGAGTTCCAAAATCCAAGTGAGAACAAAATATCAAGGCGGAAGTGTGGTAATCACAATGTCAAAATCAATGGGCAGGTCAAAAAGGACATGGATCGAGTAAAGGCATTTGGATTTAGCCATGAATAGGTCCTTAGAGACTTTGGCAAGGGCTGTTTGTGGAATGTAGAGGGCAAAACTCAGTCTGGCATGGATTGAGAATGGCTTGAGATGAAAGAAAATCAGGTTAATATAGGTGAACAGCGAGCTCAAGTAGTTTGGATGTGAAAAGGAGAAGGTGGGGCAATAATAAGCAAGGCAGATAAGGTCCACTGAGAGGTTTTTGAGAAGTGGTGTGATCACAGCATATTTAAAGGCAGCAGGATCAGTTGCAGTGGATTGAGGATATGATAGATGGAAGGGACGATTCATGGGAAATATAGCTGCAAAGCTAGGAGGGAATGGGGGTCAGAAGAATAAGAAGTGAGTTTGGAGAAAGAGGGAAGAAGGTCAGCTTTTCCAGTGTGATTTCAGAAAAGGAGGAGAGTATGGTAGGGGCCAGAAGTGGGTAAGGGAAGGTAGAGGTGATTTTGTTGAGAATTCAAAATGGCTTTTGTGACCCTTGTCCTGGAAATGACAGCCAAACACTGGGCAGAGAGTGAAGGAGGTAGGAGTGGGAGGTGAAGGCAGTTTGAAGAAGGAATTAAGTGTGACAAAGAGATGGCAAGGGTAGGAGGCAAGAGGATTTGTAAGATGGCTTGGTGTTAGATCTCTACCAGGAACCATAGAGAATATTCCATTTATGGTGGAGGAGGAAACATAGTAATAATGTGGGTAGATAGTTTCTTCAAAAGGAACAGTACATATAAATATATGGACCACCATTTTACTTAGTGGATTTTTAAATACCCTTTATAGGGGCAAAATGTCAAGGTTGTCCCCTATTTTGATTGTGATTATGATGACCCTTTGGGATCATCTCTTTATGGTCCTAATCTTGAATCCTTTGAGCTATGTTAAGAAAGGTTAGTGGAGGGAGGGGTGCACCATGGTGGAACAGCTACTCCACTGAGGTGCTGAAATGGCCAGACCCCTACTGATTATAAAAGCAGCCTATATCTTAGCGAGTATGCCATTTTGAGTTAGAAGTTAAAAAAATAGGAATGTTTTTCCTGAATTAGAATGTTGTTCTCTTGCTTGGGTACTGGTTTTCACAGCTCAGACCAATACCCTACTAAGAAGAAGATGGATGCCCTTGGGCTGGTTCCAGGAGTTTTGGTTGAGGATATACAGACTTGTAACATTTTTTCTTTTTTTTGAGGTCTCTTTCCTATGACAGCCCTGATATCCCTGGTGGAAGATTTTGGGGTTTCTAACAGTAGGCTAGATCAGGAAGTAGAGAAGATTCCTCTGCTCTTGCTTCTACACACAGTGGGTTGGATCAGAGATGACCCTCTGCAGGAGTTACCAGGGACGAAGTTTGTGCCACCTTCTTGGCTGAAGATGGAAAATCTTAAGAAAAGCTGCTTTGTATCCTATCTGGATCTTTCTCAAGAAAGTCCCATCTTGGTCATCTGGCAGAGAACTGAGAGTAAGAACCTTTGATACCTTTGATAGCCCTCAAAGGAGTCTTCACCCTCTAGAGAGTAGGTAAAGCGGGATACTTTCCCAAAGACTGTAATCCTTTTTGCCATACATTTTTTGGAAGGGTGTTTCCACCTAATTAAGGATAACCTCCCGAACTGGGGACCTACGTTTTCAAGCTCTGAAGGGTGAGATTTTCCCTACCAATTCTGAAAGACACTTGCACAAATAACATTGGAGAAATATAAATTTCACCTTTTTAATGCCAAGATCTGATGTGAGAGTGCCATTTCTACTAGTTAAGAACTCTGACAGTAAAGATTTTAATTTGGACAGTCACTCTGAGCCTCCAGTTTGGTTTGTTTGGCACTCACATCCCCAGAAGTTAAAAGAAACTGATACCTTTCCAGAGGACCAAATTAAGAGTCTCTCCAGTCATCTTGGGCCTTATGCAATTTATTCATCCCTCCTCCTACTGCAATGATCCCTATCCCAGGGCATGGGATTGTGTTGGAGTACGAGATAGTAAAAGGATTGGCCCTGAAAACCTTGTGGGACCCACCTTTCTGACCAGTAAACCAGAGACAGGTTACATGAAGAAGGGATAAGGATTCTGGGGTTCTCTGAAACAAGATGTGGAGTCAGACAGCCTTCCTTTATTTTTGAAGAACAACTTTTAAGGATATTCCTTAGCTGAGAGGGTTTTTTCCACTCTACTGTGCTTATGAATTTTCTGTAAAAGAATTATTCTATTTTTCCTGGGAACCCATGAATAAGGGGCTCATCATTTCATTTGATACCAACAATACAAAGGAGAGGTTGCTTCACTGAGAAGGTTCCTGAGGATTATCTGTATACTGTAGAAACTCCCCAAGGAAAACCCTAATGGGATTCCCTGGAAGGCCCCCCAAATTGGCTTCTATATTTTTGCTAAACCCTATGCAAAAATAAAAAATAAAATGTGTAATAACCAGTGATAAGCAAAAAGCATTTAGACACTTCCTCTTTTATAAACCTTATCAGATCTGCTTGCAACTGATAAAATGGTTTACAGTCCAGGACCCAACATAAAATATCTGAGTGGCACAGATGAAATTAACAACCTAAGAACATAACAAGTTGCCATACTGGGTCAGACCAAGGGTCCATGAAGCCCAGCATCCTGTTTCCAACAGAGGCCAAACCAGGCCACATGAACCTGGCAAGTACCCAAACACTAAGAAGATCCCATGCTACTGATGCAATTAATAGCAGTGGCTATTAGCTAAGTAAACTTGATTAATAGCAGTTAATGGACTTCTCCTCCAAGAACTTATCCAAACCTTTTTTAAACCCAGCTATACTAACTGCACTAACCATATCCTCTGGCAAAAAAATTCCAGAGCTTAATCGTACATTGAGTGAAAAAGATTTTTCTCTGATTAGTTTTAAATGTGGTATTTGCTTACTTCATGGAGTGCCCCTAGACCTTCTGTTATCTGAAAGAGTAAATAACCGATTCACATCTGCTCGTTCAAGACCTCTCATAATTTTATAGACCTCTATCATAACCCCCCTTAGCCACCTCTTCTCCAAGCTGAACAGCTCTAACCTTTTAGCCTCTCCTCATAGGGGAGCTGTTCCATCCCCTTTATCATTTTGTTCTCCCTTCTCTGTATCTTCTCCATTGCAACTATATCATTTTTGAGATGCAGCAACCAGAATTGTACACAGTACTCAAGGTGCATGGAGTGATACAGCTGCATTATGATATTTTCCATTTTATTCACAAATCCATGCCTAATAATTCCTAACATTCTATTTGCTTTTTTGATTGCTGCAGCACCTTGAGCCAATGATTTCAATGTATTATCCACTATGACACCTAGATCTTTCTCCTGGGTCGGAGCTCCTAAAATGGAACCTAACATTGTGTAACTACAGAATAGGTTATTTTTCCCTATATGCATCAACTTGCACTTGTCCACATTAAATTTCATCTGCCATTTGGCTGCCCAATCTTTCAGTCTCGCAAGGACCTCTTGCAATTTATCACAATGCACTTGTGATTTAACTACTCTGATTCATTTTGTATCATCTGCAAATCTGATTACCTCACTCATCGTATTCCTTTCCAGATCATCTATAAATATATTGAAAAGCACCGGTCCAAGTATAGATCCCTGAGATACTCCAGTGTTTACCCTTTTTCACTGAGAAAATTGACCATATAATCCAACTCTGTTTCCTATCTTTTAACCAGTTTGTAATCCACGAAAGGACATCGCCTCCTATCCCATGACTTTTTAGTTTTCTTAGAAGACTCTCATGAGGGACTTTGTCAAATGCCTTTTGAAAATCCAAATACACTACATCTACTGTTCACCTTTATCCACATGTTTATTAACCCCTTCAAAAAAATGAAGCAGATTTGTGAGGCAAGTTTTCCCTTGGGTAAATCCATGTTGACTGTGTTCCATTAAACCATGCACTGTGACTATGATCTTTAGAATAGTTTCCACTATTTTTCCTGGCAGTAAAGACAGGCTTACTGGTCTATAGTTTCCCTGATCACCCTAGAGCCCTTTTTAAATATGGGGATACATTGGCCACCCTTCAGATAGATGGATGATTTTAGTGGTAGGTTACAAATTGCAAGTTATAGATCTGAAATTTCATTTTTTGGTTTCTTTAGATTCCTGGGGTGCATACCATCCAGTCCAGGTGATTTGCTACTCTTTAGTTTGTCAATCTGGCATTCTACATCTTCCAGGTATACCGTTATTTTGTTCAGTTCATCTGATTCATCAACCTTGAAAACCATCTCCAGAACCAGTATCTCCCCAACATCCTCATTCTTAAACACAGAAGCAGAGAATTCATTTAGTCTTTCTGCAATGGCCTTATCTTCCCTAAGAGCCCCTTTAACTCCTCAGTCATCCAATGGTCCAACCGACTCCCTCACAGGTTTCCTGCTTTGGATATACAGTATTTAAAAAAAATTATATTATGAGTTTTTGCCTTTACAGCCAAATTCATTTCAAATGTTCTCATAGCTTGTCTTATCAATGTTCTTTACTTAACTTGACAATGCTTATGCTTTTTTCTATTTTCTTCATATGGATCCTTCTTCCAATTTTTGAAGGATTTTTTTGGCTAAAAAGTCTCTTTCACCTCACCTTTAAACATGCTGGTAATCGTTTTGCCTTCATTCTACTTTTCTTAATGCGTGGAATACATCTGGACTGCGCATTTAAGATTGTATTTTTAAGCAATGTCTATGCCTGTTGTGCACTTTTAACCTTTGCAGCTGCACCTTTCAGTCTTTTTTCTCATTTTATCAAAGTTTCCCTTCTGAAAATGTAGTGTTATAGCTGTAGATTTACATATTGATCCCCTTCCAGTCATTAGTTTAAATTTGATCATGTTATGATCACTATTGTCAAGTGGCCCCACCACTGTTACCTCTCTCATCAAATCCTACATTCCACTAAGAATTAGATCTAATATAACTCCCTCTCTTTGGTTCTTGAATGACTTTTATTCCATCCAAGAATTTTACGCCTCTAGTATGTCCTCAATGTTACATTTACCCTGACAATATTGGTATAATTGAAATCTCCCATTATTACTGCACCTTCAAATTGGTTAACTTCCCTGATTTCTGTTAGCATTTCATCATCTGTCTGATCATTTTGGCAAGGTGGAGAGTACTATACTCCTAACACTATACTCTTACCCAACACACATGGGATCTTTACCCATATAGATTCTACTGTGCATTTACCGGTAGTCTCTTGTATGATCTTTATCCTGTTGGACTCTATGTCCTCCTGGACATAAAGCACCCCCCCCCCCCCCCCCACCAAGTTGATCCTCCCTATCATTGTGATAAAATGTGTACCCTGATTTAACACTGTCCCATTGGTTATCCTCCTACCACCAGGTCTCTAAGATGCCAATTATGTCTATCTCATTGTTATGACAGTCGGTCGCAGATGGCTGTGACCGCTATTACTTCATGTGCTGCTACCCTCTCTCATTTGGGGAAACTCGTGGCTGTGGCTAGCTGCTTCTGATGCACATGGCTCTGTTCCAGGAGTCCCCAGGGCAGTGAGGATGCCGCCCTCCGCCATGTCTCTCCTGGGCCTTCCTAGGTGCACACACACGTTACATGGCCCTCCCTTAAGGACGCCAGGGTGGGAACCTCAGGGGCGTCTCCTCTTGATGACATTACTAGCCCTGGACTCTTAAGCACCATCGGGGCCTGGCTCTAATCGACTTGGCAACAAGTTCCTTCCTTGCTGATTACTGCTGTTCTCTCCTCGGACGTTGGTTCCTGGTTCCTGCTTATTTATTTTATTTATTTATTTAAAAATATTTCTATACCGTCTTTACAAACAGTGTTTAATCAAAACGGTTTACAAATGTCAAATAAAATAAAGATAAAAACTAATAAAACTAAAAAATAAGGGTTACTTAAAAATAACTTAGTTATAGAAGATATAAAAATTACAAAAATTGTTCCTTAACATAAAATAAAATTAAAAAATAGGTAATTTAAACAAATCAGTAAACAAGTAAAAGAATCGGGATCAGGTGCCAAAACTGGGAATATGATGCATTATTTGGTGGGTGGTATGTGAAATGCGATTTGAAATAAATGTGTTTTTAAAGATTTTTTGAATTGTTTGGAATTGGATATGGATCTGATAGAGTCTGGTAATGAATTCCATAAAATGGGGCCTATGACTGAAAAAGCTCTTTTTCTGGTAATATCTAAACGGGCTTGTCGAGGTGATGGAATATCAAGAAGATTTTTGTCCATTGACCTTAGGTGTCTGGTAGGTTTGTAAATGCGGAGGATGGTGCATAAAGTAACTGAGTTAGGGGTATGAATGAGAGAGTGTATAATGGATAGAATTTTAAACTTGTGTAAGACACTCTCGGGTACCCGCTCCTCGGGGGCCCTGTTCCGTCTCTGGCTATCTGCTCCTCGGAGAGCCCTGCGCCTCGGAAGCTGCCTGTCAGCTCCCCAGCTCCTCGGGGTTGCTCCCCGGAACTACTCTACTCGTGGAGACTCTACATTGGTGTACCCCTCTCTGCGGGCCATTGCCATTCTATTCTGCTTCGTGGAGACTCAGCATGGTGAGTTCTGCTCTGCGGACTATTGCCATATGACTCTACTTCGTGGAGACCCAATGTAGGTGTACCCCACCCTGTGGGCCATTGCCTTTGGCTTGTGACTGAGCCGCACCCCCTGCTCCTTGCGATAGCACGTTGTGTACCTTGGGACTCTGCCGTGCTTCTCCGCTCCTCAGGGCAGCGCCTTGTATATTCCTGTGACTACGCCTTGCTCCCCTCTCCTCGGGGTAGCATCTTGCTTTATCTCTGAGACTGTAACGCACTCCCCCCCTCCTCGGGGTAGTACCCTCTTGCACTGCTAGAGACCCCTCCCTTGCTGACTCTCTCTGTGGCTCCACCCTCTGGGGTCGCTCTCTCAAGAATTCCTCCATACCCTGCCTGCATCCCCCGCTCCTCGGGGCCTGCTCAGCACTTCACCACTAGGAGGACCTATTATGGTAACCGTATCCACACCCCAGTCTCCTGTACTCTCTGGGCTGTGTCACCTATTGCTCAGACCTCGCCTCCCGATGGTAAGGCTCAATGGGGCTCCTCCCCATGGGCGGTACTATCTCTCACCTCAGGCCAAGGGCCCACAAAGCTACAAATCCTAACTTTAACTCTCCCATCTCACTTCTTAGACTTCTGGCATTGCCTTACAGACATTTGAAAGTGTGTTTTTTGTTTGTATTAACAACCTGCTTCTCAGTTGATAGGGATAATTTGGAATCCTTTAGCTCAACTGATTCTTTACTTATAGGCACATGGACTACTAATGCTTTTATTGGAACCTCTCTATTGGGATGCCCTAACACTCCTGTTTCATTAGTATCCTTCAAAGATACCTTCCTCTGAACCATCCACTTTTTTTTTTATATATGCATTTCAAAAATTTATAATAACAAATTATAATAGTATACATATATTACATCCTGACAAATGTTTTATCATATACTCTACCTTATCTGTTTCTACAGGAAATTCAGGGAGAGCTAATTTCATCGAGCGGTAAATAGGAAATTAAGGGATCATTAATCCCATATATCATTAGTAAACAGAGACTACAACTGGTTACATTACAATTTTTCTAGCCATTTTTTGTGAACACTGGGATATGACAGTCCAAAAATACCTGGCGCTGTGAAACCTCAAAGAAAATATATTTGTAATCTAAGTAATTTATTTCACATCTACAAGGAAATTTCAGCAGGAATCTAGCCCCAATAGCTTCAACATTTGGTCTCAATCTCAGGAAGTTCTTCCTCCTAATTTGCATAGCTCTTGCCATGTCTGGATAGATCCAAATTTTTTGTCCATGATACTTATCCAAATGGTGTCTAAGGAAAAGACGTAGAACAGCATCTCTTTCTGATGAGAATACAAACGTAACAAATAAAGATGCTCTTGTCAATATCTCAATATCTATTGATGTTTCTATTATCTCAGTCAAATTCAATGATCTTTCAGGCATCACATTTCCTTCTAAAGTATCTGGTCTAGGTCTTGATGGTAAATAGTACACCTTAGCAAAAGCAGGTTGTTGCGTTTGGAGGTGGACCCTTGTCCTAGAGTTGTGGAGAACAGCTCCCTGGTAGGGACCAGGAAGCACCTGCCCCCAGAGGGTGGAGCACAGGAGGAGACAGGCTAGGATGAGCTTCACCACTGGAAGCCCGAGGTCCACTTTGGTGGAGCCTGTAGGGTCCTGGGCCGCTTGGACTTAGGTGGGCCTTGCAGGGTCTCCTGGAGAAGTAGTAGAGAGGCGTGCCCACGATCAGCAAGGGAGCACGATCGGACTTCACGCTGTTGGCCTGGAGAGGCAAGGAAGGCCCAAACAGCATAGGTGATGATAATGCAAGGGACAGAGCAGGAATCAGAAGACATGGTCAATGGCAGCCGAGGTCAGAATCCGAGGATCAGTCCGAGGTGTAGTCAACGAGGCACTGGTCAAGTTCCGGAGATCAGACGAGGTCACAAGGCAGGCAGAGGTCCGGATGCAGGAAGTGGACAGGAAAGTCAAGGAACAATCCGAGGTCAGTACCAGAGAGACAGTCCGAGGGCACTACCTGGGAGGATGGACAAACAGACGCAGGAACAGAAGGATGCTGGAACAAGACTGGAACAAGACTGTGAACGCGGAGGCAAACTAGTACATTTACAGTGCCGACCCGATTGCTAAGGCAAGGAAGTGCAGGCAGAGACTTCCTTATATAATTCCATCAATCAGGGTGTGCCACAGGGCTAGGATCCACCCCTGGCCTTACAAGAGGCTGGGCGGTCTGCGTGTGCGTGCATAGGGGCGTGGCCAATGCCACTGGAGATGCTAAACTCCGGCATGAGGCCTGGTGCGCAGTGGAAGGCCTGGCGACCACTGCCGTGGGACGCCGAGGCCTAGAGGAGCTCGCAGCTGCTGCTGGGGAGGCAGACCTGTGACCTGCAGAGGAGCTAGCGAGGTGAGCAGGCCTATGCGCAGGCCGAGCGAGGACGGGGCGAGCAACACAGGTAATGATTACAAAGGCTTTTTCAAAATCAGTAACAAATATTCTTTAAACATTTCTTTTGCTGGAATTGTTCTTTGCTGAGGAAAATTCAAAACCACAAATTAAGATATATCATAGAGTTCTCCATGAATTCCAGTTTTTTTTCATTTAGTAAATCTGATTTTGCAAATCTTTGTTGATATATTTCTACTTTTTCTAAGCGTTTTTCACATTTTTCCATATTGATTTTATTTGTAGAAATTGAATTCTCCAAATTTGAAAAGTGCTGTTGGAAATTCAATGTAGAATGAGTCAAATCCACAATCGCCACTTCTAAGGATTGAATTGCTGAATATAGTGAGCTAAGGGTGATCGCTGCTGGCTTCTGAGGCACAATTAATTCCACCTCCAGTCTGGGCTCCCCTTCTCTCCCCACAGCCTGGTCTCCTCTCCTCAATCCTTCCAAAAATAATCAAAATAATCCTCCAGAACCCTCAGTTGTCATGGGGGTTCCTCCGAGTCCCACAGGACTTACTTGTTGTGGCAGGAAGGGAGTACTAGGAACGCCAGGGCTCAATGATATTGCCTCAACCAGCAGTGCCTCCTTCCGCTCCGATTCGGCCTCCGCAGCGGCCCTCTCCTCCAGTGTCATTCCAGCTGCCAACAGAAAGAAGGAGGAAATCCATGGCTGCGTTGTTGTAGGCAAGGGAGATGAGGTAGATATCTCCCTTATCTTAGCTTTCCTCTTTGTGTGCGGCTTAATCCGTTTAAGAAATTCAAGGTAAATTGTATTTAGGTATCAGAGAACGGAGAGGTCCTTCTTTGCGTGTGTCTCTGTCGGTGGCCATCTTAACTCTCCCTAAATCATGCACTTCTGAGTGGCTGTCAGTTTTCCCCCTTGTTCTAGTTTAAAAGCTGCTTTATCTCCTTTTTGAAAGTAAGCACCAGCAGCCTGGTTCCACTCTGGTTAAGGTAGAGCCCTTCTTTTGGAAAAGTCTCCCCTTCCAGAGGCATTGATAATAAGCCTTTAATAAATCATCATTTAGCATTTGCTACTCTACTTCAATATTCATTAAATTCCTGTAATTTATCCTACATTCCTTTAATAAGAACATAAGAACATAAGAAATTGCCATGCTGGGTCAGACCAAGGGTCCATCAAGCCCAGCATCCTGTTTCCAACAGAGGCCAAAAACCAGACCACAAGAACCTGGCAATTACCCAAACACTAAGAAGAACCCATGCTACTGATGCAATTAATAGCAGTGGCTATTCCCTAAGTATAATTGATTAATAGCCATTAATGGACTTCTCCTCCAAGAACTTATCCAAACCTTTTTTGAACCCAGCTACACTAATTGCACTAACTACCTTCTCTGGCAACAAATTCCAGAGCTTTATTGTGCGTTGAGTGAAAAAGAATTTTCTCCGATTAGTCTTAAATGTGTTACTTGATAACTTCATGGAATGCCCCCTGGTCCTTCTATTATTCGAAAGTGTAAATAACCGAGTCACATCTACTCGTTCAAGACCTCTCATGAGCTTAAAGACCTCTATCATATCCCCCCTCAGCCGTCTCTTCTCCAAGCTGAACAGCCCTAACCTCTTCAGCCTTTCCTCATAGGGGATCTGTTCCATCCCCTTTATCATTTTGGTTGCCCTTCTCTGTACCTTCTCCATCGCAACTATATCTTTTTTGAGATGCGGCGACCAGAATTGTACACAGTATTCAAGGTGCGGTCTCACCATGGAGTGATACAGAGGCATTATGACATTTTCCGTTCTATTAACCATTCCCTTCCTAATAATTTCTAACATTCTATTTGCTTTTTTGACTGCTGCAGCACACTGAGCCGACGATTTTAAAGTATTATCCACTATGATGTCTAGATCTTTTTCCTGGGTGGTAGCTCCTAACATGGAACCTAACATCGTGTAACTACAGCAAGGGTTATTTTTCCCTATGTGCATCACCTTGCACTTGTCCACATTAAATTTCATCTGCCATTTGGATGCCCAATTTTCCAGTCTTGCAAGGTCCTCCTGTAATGTATCACAGTCTGCCTGTGATTTAACTACTCTGAATAATTTTGTATCATCCGCAAATTTGATAACCTCACTCGTCGTATTTCTTTCCAGATCATTTATATATATATTGAAAAGCACCGGTCCATATACAGATCCCTGAGGTACTCCACTGTTTACCCTTTTCCACTGAGAATATTGACCATTTAATCCTACTCTCTGTTTCCTGTCTTTTAACCAGTTTGTAATCCACGAAAGGACATCGCCTCCTATCCCATGACTTTTTAGTTTTCGTAGAAGCTTCTCATGAGGGACTTTGTCAAACGCCTTCTGAAAATCCAAATACACTACATCTACCGGTTCACCTTTATCCACATGTTTATTAACCCCTTCAAAAAAATGGAGCAGATTTGTTAGGCAAGACTTCCCTTGGGTAAATCCATGTTGACTGTGTCCCATTAAATCATGTCTTTCTATATGCTCTACAATTTTGATCTTGAGAATAGTTTCCACTATTTTTCCCGGCACTGAAGTCAGGCTCACTGGTCTATAATTACCCGGATCGCCCCTGGAGCCTTTTTTAAATATTGGGGTTACATTGGCCACCCTCCAGTCTTCAGGTACAATGGATGATTTTAATGATAGGTTACAAATTTTAACTAATAGATCAGAAATTTCATTTTTGAGTTCCTTCAGAACCCTAGGATGCATACCATCCGGTCCAGGTGATTTGCTACTCTTTAGTTTGTCAATCTGGCCTACTACATCTTCCAGGTTCACAGTGATTTCGTTCAGTTCGTCTGAGTCATCACCCCTGAAAACCATCTCCGGAACTGGTATCTCCCCAACATCCTCATTTGTAAACACGGAGGCAAAGAATTCATTTAGTCTTTCTGCAATGGCCTTATCTTCCCTAAGAGCCCCTTTAACCCCTCTGTCATCTAATGGTCCAACCGACTCCCTCACAGGTTTCTTGCTTTGGATATATTTAAAAATGTTTTTATTATGAGTTTTTGCCTCTATGGCCAACTTCATTTCAAATTCTCTCTTCGCCTGTCTTATCAATGTTTTACACTTACCTTGACAATGCTTATGTTTTATCCTATTTTCTTCAGATGGATCCTTCTTCCAATTTTTGAAGGATGTTTTTTGGGCTAAAATAGCCTCTTTCACCTCACCTTTTAACCATGACGGTAATCGTTTTGCCTTCCTTCCACCTTTCTTAATGCGCGGAATACATATGGACTGCGCCTCTAGGATTGTATTTTTAAACAATGTCCAAGCCTGTTGAACACTTTTAACCTTTGCAGCTGCACCTTTCAGTTTTTTTCTAACTATTTTCCTCATTTTATCAAAGTTTCCCCTTTTAAAATTTAGTGTTAGAGCTGCAGATTTACTTATTGTCCCCCTTCCAGTTATTAGTTTAAATTTCATCATGTTATGATCACTGTTGCCAAGTGGCCCCACCACCGTTACTTCTTTCACCAAATCTTGCGTTCCACTAAGAATTAAATCTAAAATAGCTCCCTCTCTTGTAGGTTCCTGAACCAATTGCTCCATGAAGCAGTCATTTATTACATCCAGGAACTTTATGTCTCTAGCAAGTCCTGATGTTACATTTACCCAGTCAATATTGGGGTAATTGAAATCTCCCATTATTATTGCACTACCAAATTGGTTTGCTTCCCTGATTTCTCTTAGCATTTCATCATCTGTCTGACCATTGTGTCCAGGTGGACGGTAGTATACTCCTATCACTATACTCTTACCCAACACACATGGGATTTCTACCCATATAGATTCTACTGAGCATTTACTCTCTTGTATGATCTTTATCCTGTTGGACTCTATACCCTCCCGGACATAAAGTGCCACACCCCCACCAAGTTGATCCTCCCTATCATTGCGATATAATTTGTACCCTGATATAGCACTGTCCCATTGGTTATCCTCCTTCCACCAAGTCTCTGTGATGCCAATTATGTCAATCTCATCATTTGCTGCTAAACACTCTAACTCTCCCATCTTACTTCTTAGACTTCTGGCATTGGCATACAGACATTTCAAAGTGTGGTTTTTGCTTGTTTTAACAACCTGCTTTTCAGTTGTTTGGGATAATTCGGTAATCATTAGCTTTGGTGATTTTTTACATTTAGGCATATGAACTATGTTTGCTTTTGATGGAACCTCTCTGTTGGGATGCCCTAACTCTCCTGTTTCATTAGTATCCTTCAAGGATACATTTCTCCAAACCATGCACTGCTGAGTGACTGTCGGCTTTCCCCCTTGTTCTAGTTTAAAAGCTGCTCTAAATGTTGCCTACATGATCTAATGGTCAACTTAAGCAGTAAACAACTTTCTTATTTCTATAGAAAGTAAACTAAAGCTCAAATGGTTATTTATTTATTTATTCAATTGTTCATTTATTTATTTGCTACATGTCCTAGCTGTATGTCATCTTTGGTTCTCATGCCTCATATAAGTAAATGAGGAAATTTCTTTTTCTAACTGCATAACCAGGGCCTTGTCAGTGACAGCCATAATGCATCAATACAGGTGGGTTTCTAACCAGAGAACCCCTCTAGATCACTGGTGCATATTTGCTTACTCTATGGCCTACTTTGTCATATGTCCAGCCTTAAGCAGTTTCTACTTTATTGCCTAGCTAAACAGCATGCTTTCAAACCTTATGATGGCTGTATGTAAAACTAATAAAGGAATAACTTTTTTATTACTGTGCATCAATTCAGTAAAAGTAATGTTGGAAATCAAGTCTGTTGCAAGTGTACTTTTTACTGTTAATGAACTGAGAACTTATCACTGTGCTATACAAAGTTTGCTTTCTGAGGATCTAAGTACATGCAAATGAAAAAAGGGCCTAGAAGACTTTCCTTTCCCATGCTCATGGAATCCTGGAGATTAAAATCATTTAATATCAAGGGAAGTGTTCTTTCTAAAACTGTGATTTGAGATATGGCCTCTGGGTCCATTATACGGGAATAACTAGCCCAGGGGGTTACAATTATATGAAGAAACTGCCTCATCAACTGATTTAAACATTGTAATGGAGGAGAGGTTGCAAGGGTTGATAGCCTGGAGATTTCTGGTTATTGGTGAGTAGTGCCCAGGCTGTGGAGAAGGGTGGTTTCATGTAAAAATTATCAAAATGGTGTTCTGAGGCAGGAAGAATTGAGTGCAAAAGTCAGAGCGAGCAGTTGGAAGACAGGACAATGTCAAGGCAGTGGTCATGCCGGTGAGTGAGGGTGATAGAGCAGAATTGGGGGTCAAAGGAGGACTTTAAAGCAAGGAGATTTGAGCCATAAGAGTCAGAAGAGTCATTAGCATGGCGGTTAATCTCACCATTAATGAGGGAAGGAGAAGCTCTTTCAAGGAAGAAGGAAAAGCCATGAGTCAAAGTCAGTGAGAAAAGAAGAAGGGATTTATTGGAGGCTTAAGAGATGGAATCCATCTGGAGAGATATTAGGTTAAATAGGTAGGTTAATTGGGCCTCAAAGATTGAAAAGGGGTGGGAATGAAGCAGAAGAAGGCTTTGAAATCTAACAGGAGAGGGATAGCAGCAGGGCCAAAAACACCAATTCAGTCTACTGAATGAAGTACATGAGAGAAAAGAGAGACCTCCAGGTCATAGAGCACCATCTGAAGCAGAGTCCTCAGGGGAAAGCAGAGTCTCAGTCAGGGTGAGATGATGAAGAGTAGGAGAGATAAAGAGGTCATGAATGTAGACAAGCTTGTTAGGAACAGTGTAGGCACTCCACAGAGAACATGTGAAGGGAGAGTAGAGAGAGAGAGAGAGGAGAAGGGGGTAGGGAAAGGGATAAGATTGGAGGGGTATTGGTTTTGATATGTACAAATGGGGTGAAAGTTGTCTTGTAGCAGAGGTCCACAAACTATGGCCCAGGCAGCTGGATGCAGGCCTTGGCTGAATTTCATCTTGCTCTCAGCAGCAACGACAGAAAGAGCAGGATCAGGCCTGCAGTGCCAGCGGTGGCAGGAGCACATTCTGCTTCTACCACCAACTCAAATACTTGAAGTTAGAAATGCAAGTGGCAAAACGTCAGAGCAGCGTGGGTGGGGCATGTGAGGGCAAGGGCACCACTGATTGGCAAGGTTATACTTTGCTGATATTATTGCTATTCTTACAGGTGGGGCCACTTGAGCCGAAGACAGGGAAAGATGCTGCAGCACAGCCTTAAGAAGTTTTCACCCACTGCGGAAGGCGATGCAGGCCACTGGGAGGAAGGCGCTGGCAGTACTGAGCTGTGAGTTCTGCGGGGCTGCCAGGGAAACCCAGGTAATTATGGTGTTTCCTGGAGCTCCTCCCCTCACCCTACATCTCTGTGGTAAGGCAGTGGGCATGCTTGCTGGGGATATGACTGGGTGGCCAACATTGGAGAATTCTAGAAATATTATTACTGACACACAGTTTGTCAAACCCCTACACCTCTGGTGATCCGGCCCCTTGCTTCATTCCTTCCCCAGCATTTCATGTCACCTAAAGGGCCAGACATGTCTTTCCCCAACCCTTCTCAATCATCAGCTCTAAGGTACTCTTCCCTACCTCACCTCCTCCTCTGCTCAGCAAACTCTCAGGAGGACCCTCTCCTTTTGGTGGTTTAAAAGTCCTATATGGCCCTTCTCTTGAAAATTTGGGGGACCCAAGCCTTAGAGCACTGATTCTCAACCTTTTTTCTATCAGGATAGGCCTGAGAGATGATGCTCACATGACCATCAGGGCACTAAATATAAGCATATTCTCTGCATCCACAGGAGTCCTCCACTTCCTAACAATGAGTGTAGAGCAGAACTGCAACATTTCCCTGTACAACTCACGATATAAAAAAAAGATATTCTGATTCTGGTGTCATCTCAATAACAGCATCACAAACTCCCTCTACTGCCAGGTGCATTGTAAAATAATACAAACAAACCCACTCTGTACATGTCTATCAAATCTGCCTTACCTCAGCAGCACTAACTCCAAGAAATGAAACAGCAATAGCCCTATCCATGAAAAGGCAGCAGTTCACCACCAGTGCAATATATTATTGAGAAAACAAAACAAATAATGCCAATACAAACCTCTAGTAAAGTTCCTTATCTCAGTCATAACAGAACACAGACAGAACTGCTTCACAAAATACAGAATAAAAGACCACAAATTATAAATATAGAAACAAAAACCTGGAATGGAAACCCCAACCAATAAAGAATTAGAATTCTAGTCTCCCGTTTTGTATGTAGTGCAAAACGGGAGACTAGAAACAAAAATATTTCCTCCTACACTAAGCAAAGTTCAAAGAGAGAAGAAATGCATATTCTCAAAACTGACATAGTACGGCCCTTGTACACAGTCACTCCCCTCCAAGCTCCCATCATCCCTCACTTCTCCCAACTATTCAATCATCCCTTCACATGTTCTTAACTTTGTCCAACATTCCCGACACCCTCACCCCACATCCTCTTCCCTGTACTCCCTCTCTCCCCTGTTCAACTCCTTCTGTTCTTCCTTCTCCCCTTCCCTACTTAGAATACCTGTCCACCTCTTTTCTACCCCTTCCTGCTCAGCATCCCCCACTCTTCACTCTTCACTCCCCTCTCCTCCAACCCAGCAGCCCCACACCTCATTACTCTCTCCACTTCCATCTCTCTTCCCTGCCCATCAGCCCCATTCCCTCCCTTCTCCACCTCTCCATGCCCAACAACCCAAAATTCCTTTCCCCTACCCTTCCTATCCAGCATACTCCTGACTCCCTATCTTCCCAAGCCTTCCTGTCCAGTACATTTCTCCCTTCTCCTTGCTCCCAGCCAGCAGAAAAGACTTCAGTCCAATCCAGAGTCTCCCTCTCTCTTTATCAGCAGCAGATGAGGGCAAGAAGCACAGAGGAGAGGAAGAAGATGAGGAGGCAGCAGAAGTCAGCAGTGGATCTATAGAGCACGCACCTCTCTCCCTCATGCTCCTGCTTTCACATCCAGGCCCCATGGGGTGAAGAGAGCATCAGCAGCCTCACTGCCAGGCCAGGCAGAGGAAAATAAAGTTGGTGTCCTGCTGAGCCCATATGAACAGAAGTTGGTGATATCTCACTCTGAAGGTGAAGGAGGAGGGAACAACCTCCTACTGGCCAGGAAGAGAAGAAGGAAGCAAGAGCAGCTTCCTGTCATACCCAATAAAAGAGAAGTCAAACAACTGCTGCTCAGATTGATGAGGAAAGATCAGTCTTCTCCTGGATCTGCGACACACCTCCCGGAACTTTGCGACACACTAGTGTGTTCCGACACACTTGTTGAGAACCACTGCCTTAGAGGATTAGGATTGGGGTTGATATTCCCCAGCTAAGAGGAGGAGGAGGAGAAACATGAAAATATGGAGAAGAGAGGTGGAGATGTTATGACTGTGACAAGGATGAGATGCTCTCAGAGAACGTGGAAATAAGTGGATGAGAGGAAAGAAGCTTTGAAGCTCAAGAGCAGTGGACAGGGCAGAAGACAAGAATGGTTGGTGAGGTGGAAAATGTAGAGAATGCTGACAATAGAATTAAAGTTAGTAGTAGGGATGTGCAGGCCACAAATTTTCATTTTACATACATAATTTCTATTTTCTACATGCACAATTTTTGAAAATTAATCTTTAGGTGAGACATTTAGGGTTGTTCCAATCTAGTGACAATCATGAAACAACTTTTTTTTTAAATTTGCGGTATTACTTAAAGGCATTTATATACAGGTTTATACAAGAAGGGAATATTGAAAATTAATTACACTACTGACTATAATTGAAACATTTATTCTGCCCCTCCCATGGTCGAAAATTCACAAGATCTGAGAGAAAATCCCTATTGATCTGTTGAGTGTTATACGCGATGGCTATGCATGCTACTTAGCATGTCTTCACCATTCGGTCTCTAATCTGAGAAAATACCTAATGAAGAGCAACATCAGTGTCCATCACAGGCTCTTGCTATCTCAAAACATAGAAAAGCTTGCATTCATCAAGAGGAACTATACCATCTTTGCTGGATACTCTGAACTGTTTGGAAAGCTTGGCCCGGATTTAGGCATGGGCAAACTAGATCATTGCCTAGAGCAGCAAATTCCCAGGACAAAAGAGTTTGCTCCCACTAGCTTTAGGGCTCTAGATTGATGCCACTTCAAAGGAGCACGTCTGCCATTCTCACCCCCACTCTCCAATAGAGACGTGCATTGGTTTAAAATGAAATGGACAATGTCAATGACACACACACACATACACAAAAATACACTGCATAATTCTACTCTCTAGTCCTGAATATGGGTGCCAAAATTTTAAATTTGCCCTTGGGAAAGCTAATTCTAATTCTTTACTGGTGAGATAAGCTTGTAATAGATGAGTATGAAGCCAATGCAGTAACATTCAAATAGGGCAGAAGATGTCTGTCTTGCTGGTGATGTTGCTAGTATAGCTCCTCATGTTAAAGCAGAGTTGCAAGTGACACAGTGGAATGTTACTGGTCGTCTTGCCATGTCTTCAGTCCTACTTGTGGCATTGTTGTTGTTAGTATCACTTTATGACATTGTTCCTGAAAGATGATGCTCTTCCAATTTAATCTTTCACTTTTATGATGTCTTGTGTGTAGCACTCATAATGAAGATGTTTTTTGTCATCTGTGCCTTTGTGCTTGATAAATCAGACCTCTTCCACTTGGGAGCAGAAGAAAATGTTTGCTATATCAGCCCCTATTTGCTGAAGAAATACATTGGGAGATCTCATTGCTGGAGAAATACCAATGTTGGTTTCTTTAAGCATATCGTTCTTTTTGTCATTAATCTTTGGTTGATTTAAAGGATGGCCTGGCGTTCAATGTTTTTTTGTTTTTTTTTTATCTTTTTGTTTCACAGGTTAAGTTCAATATACTGTATGTAGGACCTGATTCACTAAGACATTTCTCACATTCTCTGTCTATAGGGGGAAAAAAAGGCTTAGTGAATCAGTCTTTTAATTTACATGCCTCGTTACTGGAGTAGTGGTTCACCCCTGTAAATGTAAATCACAGTCCATGTTCTTTGATCTAAATTATGACCACAGAACTGGATCAAAAAGAAAATTAACCCGAAACCCGAAATGTCTAGACTCCCTCATTGTGAATTCCAGATTGTGAATTCTGAAATTTGAATCAGTCCTGTTCTGCTACAGCACAAATGTATGCATCTAGAATAAGCCCCACATCGTAATGAAATATCTCACAAGGAATGCCACAGTTTCCCTAACACCACCACTAGGCAAGAAGAGGAACTTTCTACTTCAGAAATGATAGAGAAAAAACTACTCTCCTCAAAAGATTTTAAGAAATATAATGAATGCTGCAATGAAATCTTTGATTATCCATTTATTGAAACCTTTATATGATAGTGCAGAGGAAGACAAATGATAATTGCATCCTGACAGCTAACACGATTAAAATGGGACACAAAAAGGTGTGACATTAATTACATCACCCCCTATTATCTGTTAACAAGTTTAGGCTGCTGAAAGTTGTGAAAAACAAAACCAAGAAAAGTTTTTTTATTATGAGGACCTGCCATAGTCCTACTGCGTCGGAGTCTTCCCGAGCTGATGTGAAGGAGAAAACAGAACGAAATAAATTTAAATACTTGGCCATCTTCAGTATTCCCTGTAGCTGTTTTGAAATGCAGAGGGTAAAGATCTCGAAAGCAGAAGCATCAAAACCGTGACAGGACCCACCTACTACTAAGAAATGCCTGATACACTAAAAGCATTAATTAAAAAGAAACATTAGACTCTAAGGCAAACCTCTGAGCTAGGCTGGTTTAGCAAGGGCAAACCTCAGGCTCCTCAGTGTCTGAGCATGCCAGCTAAAGAAACCCAGCAGCATGGCGCTTATACCACAGCGCTCTCAGGATAAGGTACTCCGTGCAGCCCAGGCTGGGGAAACCTCTTATGTCAGCTTTAGAAACATTATAAGGACTGGAAGGATGACATAGCCTGATAATAGTCGTGTCCTGTACACAGGTCTGCATTCGTTATGAAAGTTCAGATAGCAACAACATGTTCAGTATTCGGGCTGAGCAGAGTACCAAATGCACCAGCAAGACAATAATTTTGGCAAAGCTTTACAAGTACTTGGCTAGGAAATATGAGATAAAACAGAGAGAGAGGACAAAGGGACAAATAAATATTCAGCACATGCCACTAATCAATCATAAATACAGAAAGTTCAGGGACAGTTCAGTGTAGTTACAAAATTGATAAAAAAAAAACATACTTAAGATGAAATAGTACATAATGAAGAGAAGAGTTACCCCAGAAAGCTCTGAATGCAGAGGAGGTCGAGGTAACCAGCATTTCATGACTTCCATGCTGCTTCCTTAGGAGGGTCACTGGTTATCAAAAGGGCTGTTGGCATTTCTATTTTGGGATCATATATTATCGAGGTTTCAATGATGACCTTAAACGCTGCACCTTCTTTAAAACATTGTTGTGGTTGACATGGAAAGGGAGAAAGCCTTGTGAAAACCAAGCCCTTTATCCCCAGTCCACCAGCACTGATAGGTAACAGGGATGTTCTTTCAAACTGAAATGACACATACAATGTCAACGATATATCTCTGTAAAAATTGTTTTTAGTTTCTTCATGTTTAGTGCACACTACTTGTAAATAAGCACACTATTTGCAAAAGGATGCACTATTTGTTGAAATAAAAAAAAAGAAAAGAAAAGAAAAATGTCAAAACACCCAATGATAAAAAATGAAACGAAACAATATTATTTGGCCTGAACGCCCTTAATAGATAGATGGATAGAAAGACAGATAGGCAGATGTATTCTGTGTGTTTGACAAATTAGCTCACAAATGTCTTATAAAAGGTTTTTCAATTCCATACATAAAGTAGTGGGAAAGTGTATCCCTGACACATCCCTTAAAAACCCGGTTCGTGCCAAGGTTCCCCGCTCTGTAACTTTAGTTTTGCTATGGATGATGTGTATGCTATCAAATAAAAGGATCAAGCCATTTCTGAGAGCTTTAAAGGGTCTGGGGTAGCCGGGGGATTGTAGGCTATCAAACTGGGGGGGGGGGGGGGGGGTTGGAGGAACTAGCCGTTAACTGGGCAAAATCATGGTCGAACTGGCATGGGCGTACACCCCTCTTAAAATCCCCCGACTTAAGTGGTATGAGTGGGATTTGTGCACCTGTCTGCTTGCCCACATAAAATTAGGTGCATATGTGCGTGCATGTTATAAAATAGCTTCATCCCTGGGCTTGGGCCGACACATATGCACAAATGTGCACCCACTCGTCAGTTGAAAGTTACCGTCCCTGTGTCTAGGAATGAGCTTCTACCCTTTTAAGTCAGCAGCATGGAGATTGCAGCCTGTTTTAACATAAAACCCTGGGACAGTAGTCTCTCTTTCTCTCTCTCATTAAAAAGACTTTATTCAAAGATGACCCAGCTGCTACATGAATACAAACATCCACAAGGCCAGCTGTTGTGCTGCCACCCTGGCCCTATCATTGACTTTCAGATGGGATGATATGCCGCAGTGCCTCAGAGGTATGCTAAGGGGGGAGGGTGTGAGGGTGGGGGGGGGGGGAGTCTGTCCCAGGTGACAACAGGGGGAGGGGTGTCATTGCCACCAGCAGGAAGGTCCTGTGGCAGCATGGAACAGTGACGTGGCGGGGGAAACCCTGCCAGCAAAAGCAAGGACCTGCAGTGGCAGAGACCAGCGGCACTGGGTCATCAGGAAAAGCGTCACCGACCACGGAATGAGAGCGCGATTGCCAAAATTCTTACCGCTGATACGTTGCATTCTGGTCTCCTCGCCAACCTGTCCAACCCACTCTATGACAGGGCTTTGAGGTCACTGATGACTCACAGGAAAGGGCTGGTTTTTGGCTATGGATACACCCAAATGGCATTCTACTATTTCAAACCACTGCTTAGAAATCACTGTGAGCGCGCCAAAAGAATAAAACGTATGATATGTTTTATTCGTGGGGGACTGCAATACGTTTCTCAAACCCACGAATACAACGAATATGAACCTATACGTTGCAGATTGCCAACACGTTGCAAACGAATGCACACCCCTAATTTTTAAATGGGAGCTGGCAGGGCAGGAGGAACTAGGGATCACTCCTTTATTCTTCGTGAAGTGTCCCAATGGAAGGGGTAAGCGACAACTATGGAAGCTCTGGCACCAGCTTATTTGTAGTGGTGGGGCCCAGGGAGGCCTCAGCTTTTTGCAGTAGAGGGGAGTAGAGGAGGTGCCCAGGGAGGCTCTGTCTCAGTTAAGGCAGTGTCTAGGGGCCTTGGGAAATGCCATTTTGGTTCCTTTTTTTTCAATGTATATTGTGATTTGGCAAATGAAAAAAATCAAAATACAACATTAAATGAATTGAAACTCAAACCCTCCCCCCCCCCCCCCAAAAGAAAAAGAACAAATTAACTGAAAGGAAAAATATTCCCTACACATCCCTTATTTCTTCAGAAGAAGACTATAAAGCAGAGGGATAACACAAGCACAATCCAAGGCATGATCCAAGCTGGGTCAACTAATCCAGTAATATCAATTTTCTACAAAGTACTTAATGCCGTTAAATACACTTCATAATACTTTAACTTGACTTCTGCAATATTCTATAATGATACTGGTTGCTATATGGCCCCCTGTCATTAGGGGCTCTCAATGGGCCACACTCAGTCTTGCTCTAGCCTCTGCTTTGAAGGCTGAATAATGGAGCAAGGCCAGCCCTATAAATCCCTCTCTCACTCTCAGCTCAGAGCCTTATCATCAAGTCCCTCCTGTTCCTTGCTATGGCTATCTGAGCACTTTCCTTGCCTTGTCTATATACTTGCTTGCTTATTTCTTGTAGCTTTCCTTGCCTTGTTCTTGCTATGTTTAAGCCTCCCAGTGGCCTTCCTTTCTGAGTGGTCTTTACCTTATCCTTGCTCTCTCTAGGCCTCCCAGTGGCCTTCCTTGCCTGTGAGTTACTTGTCTTACCCTTGCTCTGTCTAGACCTCCCAGGGGTATTTCTTGCCATGTATTCTTAGTTTGTCTTTGTCCTGTCTTAGGTCTACCTTTTCTCTGTATGAATCTCCACTCTATCCTGCCAGAGAAGTTCTGCCGTCCACCAGAACCTGAGGGCTCAACACAAGGGGAGGTGGCTGGCAATGCAGAAGATCTTGCTCTGCCCAGCTCTGGACTCCTGAACTGCTCCTGCTGGGAAATTACCTTCAACCAGTCTGCCCAGCCCTGACATACTCTTTTACTCACAGGTGCTCTCAGCAATCCCATTCGAACACCAGAGCTTCATTGACAGGGCAATGTATCAGGCTAACTGCTGTCTGAGTCTGCTTTTGATTAAGTCAGTCTGTGGTTTTACATGGAAGGCTTAAGCTTGACTGCACAAAACCCACTTTGAAAACTATGAACAATTTTGCCCTGACAGAGAGAGAGTATTGTTGCAAGAGCGGAGAAGCAGTCGCTTGTTCAGAGAGCTTGTGAGCCCTTGGGCCACAGCGCAGCTCAGGGAGGAGCCCTAAGACACACACTATGGGAGGTGAGAGTATTCAGGCATGGGCTGGAGTAACAAGGCTGGACCAGGATCAGACTTGGAACATCACGAACTGGAACAAGGCAAGCTCAGCCCTCCACTGGACCTACATGCACCGGTGAGACCCAACAACACAATGCTGGTCTCAAGAGTAGCCCCCGGCCACTCAGTAGCCCTTCTGGACCAACCACTTGCCAACGACGAGTGCGTGAGGCCAGATGGAGGCTGAGGGCAGGAACAAGACGAAACATGGAACTCAAGAACTTGGAACTCAGACGAGGACTTGAGGAACTTGGAAGACTTGGAAGACTGAGACAAGGTTTCATGGGACTTTGAAGACTCAGGCGAGGATCCAGGATACTTGGAAGAATCAGGCGAGGATCCAGGATACTTGGAAGACTCAGGCGAGGATTCAGGGTTCAGGCACTAGTACTGGGTGAGTACTGCACCACAGTGTGCCCTACACAGCTGCCCATGGCTGGTCATGGACCACAGCAAAAGTGAAGCAGACTCAAGATGAGAAAGTGAAGACTTGGAACCAGAAACATGTCGAAGTTTCAGAAGAGGCCTGCACCAAGGCATGCCCTACACAGCCACCCATGGCTGGTTGCGGACCACGCTGAAGTGGATCAGGTTCTGGCTTGAGTCTTGGGCATGGTCGGAAGCAGGCACAAGATACTCCGAAGACCGAGAATGGGATTCAAGACTCCGGAACTCGAATTCAGGAACAGACCTTTGCTTTAAAAACAAGGGCCTTCTGGAGATTGCACTACAGACATGAAGACAGGCCTTGTGCCACGAAGTGCCCTACAGAGCCCCCTATGGGCTGGTCACAGACCACGACGGTGGCACGTCAGGAAAGGGAACAAGCAGGGAACCTGGAAGCAGGACGAAGAGCCAGAGATGAAGACATAAGGACCAGGACTGGAACACAGAGCATCAAGGACTTCAGGCCAAGGAACATCAGAACTTCTGGACATAGAACATCAGAATTTCTGGACATGGAATGTCAGGACACTGAAGAGACAATGAAGGAGCTCCAACCAGGAACAGGACCAGGAACATCAGGACGATGGAGACCAGGAACATCTAGCAAATCAAACGAAGAACCATCTAAACACAAAAAGACCACGGAGGACCTTGACTGTAGAAGAGACGCATGTTCAACCATAGAAACCTGTTTCAAAGGCCCTGAGGAAGTGGAAGAGATCCTTTTTATAGGGCTGGACTAAGGAACAGGCTGATGATGTCATCATTGAGGCCGCAGGGCTTTTCACACCGCTGGCCCTTTAAATAATGTGGAAAGGCATGTACCCACACCTAGAGAAACCCAGGAGGTGGAGGAAGTCGGCAGCGGCAACAGGGCTGCATGAAGACAGTCGGCAACGGCTTCCTGCCACGAAGATAAGGTGTCCCCGTGGCAGCACTAGGGAGTGGAGCAACAATGGCGGCTTCCCCTGCTGCATGAAAAGGATCCCGGTAGCAGCTTCCTAGCCGCAAAGAAGATGAAATCGGTGGCGACTCCTGCTGCGAAGAAGCACCAGTGGCCCCTCCTGTTGCACACAGCGGTGTCGGGCCGTGAGGAGAGACAGCGATGGCCCGGGGGTGGCCCAGAGCGCACAAAGGAGTCCTGCGGCATCGGGCCGGCACAGCGCGAGGTGAGTGAGATCCTGCTCAAGGGATGGGCTCCATAACAAGTATATAATTTAATCTTGGTTTCGGTCACACATTTCTAGAGTAAAAGCCATTCTTAACGTATGTTACATAATCAAAAAATAATATGTAGTAAAATAATACATCATAACAATTCATTAAATAATTAAAATACAATAATACATCAAAATATGAACAATAAAATTAACACTGCTCAGAATGGCAGAACTGTGTTGAACCAGCCAGGAGACTGAACTCCCATTCAATCAATGCAAGAACAAGAGACAAGATTGAGCAAAAGTACAAAAAATACAGATACCTACAACCAAAGAGGGAGTAGACTAGAGAAAAAATGAAGATACATAGAAACACAAGCGCAGGTGAGATAGCTGAAAGCCATTTAAAAAAAAAAAAAGACCCGCCCACCAGTGCTAACCTCCAATCAGGCAGCAGAGGGATTTTTAAGAATCTTCACCCTCCGGCGCCACGACTGACTTCCACCAACTGCCTCTATCTGACGCTGCCACCGCTTACAAAACCAAGAAGGGAGGCCTGCGCGATCGGCGCCCAGACCCGTCGGGGTAAAGCCTTTTAGATTCCCTTCCCCCCGGCGGGCGTGATCGCCGATCTAGCAGCCAACACAGCAGCTCCACGGCACTAAGACCCGCCTACCAGCGCTAACCTCCAATCAGGCAGCAGAGGGATTTTTAAGAATCTTCACCCTCCGGCGCCGCGCGCCGAAGGAGCTCGACAAAGGGGCTTGCCCCTTTGTGCGCCCCTTCGTGCAGCCACTGAGACTTAGAGAAAAAAAAAATTTGATCTTAAAAAATCTACCTTCTCCAGAACAAGTCAACAACTTTCCTTCTACAAACTCAGGTACACAAATTCTTTCCCTTAGCACTCTATCCCAACCCAACAAAGTTCTATCATGTTCTCCTCTGCTATACCAATTATCTTTAATAACAAGAGAAATCCTACAAAAAAGTATGGTTCTCCTTCATTCCAACAACACAGCAGGCTTATCCCAATCATTCTTTCACCCTTTAATCAATTTCTGGGCTTCTCTCTATTCACAATTTCTCTTCTGAATGCGCAATCCCTTTCCAAAAAAACTCACCTCTTATATGACTTTCTCACAGAAGAGCAACCTGATTTATTGGCCATCACTGAAACATGGTTGAAACCAAATGACACAGTCCTTCTCAGCCAACTTCCAACACAATTTTACGATATATTTTCTATCCCTAGATTGAAAAAAAGAGGTGGCGGTCTTCTACTTGCAGCCAAAAAGAAATTTAAATTATCACTTAATGTATCCAATTCTTCTCAAACTTTCAAATTTGCTGTCTTTAAATCTTCCCAATTGCAAATTGGCCTCACTTACACCCCTCCTAGATGTTTAGATTCAGATCCTTTGCCCTTAATAGAATGCATAGCTAAACACATTGACTCCAACTCACCTGCTGTATTGATGGGAGATTTCAACATCCATGTAGATGCCATACCGCGTTCATCCAACTGTGAAGCCTTCCTCAGCTCCCTCAACTCCATGGGTTTCAAACAACTCATAAATGAACCTACTCATAAAGCTGGTCACATCCTAGATCTTATTTTCATAAATCATAACTTCACCCTCAATTCTAACATTACCTACCAGACAATACCTTGGTCCGACCATAAGTTAATCAACTTATCTTTACAAAACAACCAAACAATTCCTACTACCCCCCAAAAATCCACAATCCAATTCAGAAGACTCTGCAATCCAGATACTATCATCTCCCATCTATCTCAGGAGCTAAACCTTCTTGACCTCACGGATGCCAACTCAGCTTTAACCTCCTGGTCCAAAATCACAAACAATGTTGCTGACCTCACCTGTCCACTAATTACCAAAACTATTCAAACCAACAAAGATACAAAAAAACCTTGGTATACTCCAAAGCTCAAATCTGTAAAACGTGATCTTAGGAATAGAGAAAAGATTTGGCGCAAGAACCGTTCAACCTCAAACCTCATGGCCTTTAAATCTCTAATGCACCAATACAGGATCTCCATTCTTCAATCAAAAAAGGACTTCTATTCTCAAAAAATTCATAACTTTATTTTTGATCCTAAAGCCCTCTTCTACTTAGTGACATCCCTTACCAAACAACCCGCTTTCACTTTTCCGGACGACAACGCATTAAGTAAAGCTGCTGAACTTGCTACCTATTTTAAGAACAAAATTCCTAACCTCCTGGACCCTCTCAAGAAAATGAAAACCACTACCCCACCTCATCTTCTCCCTTCCCCTCCACAAACCACTGCAAGTCTTGAGATCCTAGAACCTGTCTCCACTTTGGAAATTGAAAACGTTCTAAAAAGACTTAAACCTTCTTCCCACCCACTTGATGCAATTCCAGCTAACCTCCTTATTGCAATAGCCAAAGACATCTCATATCCCATATCACAGATCATCAATGCCTCTTTTTTACAAGGCCTCGTCCCCACTCCACTCAAAACCTTTGCTAAAAAAACCAAATCTTTCCCCAGATAACCCAGCCAACTTCCGCCCTATAGCTAATCTTCCGATTATCTCCAAAATCATGGAAAAATTAGTCAATAAACAACTCGCCGAATACTTGGAAACCAACAACCTCCTCTCAACATCTCAACTTGGGTTCCGAAAATCTAGAAGCACCAAATCCCTCCTTTTGTCACTTTCAGACAATATTCTCTTGAACTTAGAGAAAAAACAATCCTCCCTCCTCATTTTACTCGACTTATCAGCAGCTTTCGACACAGTGAACCATGATCTCCTCTTAGATCGTCTTACAGAGATTGGCATAAAAAACTCCGCACTCAACTGGTTCTCATCTTTCCTCCAGAATAGGTTTTACAAAATCAAAATCAACAGTAAAGAATCTCCACCTTTCAGATCCACCATGGGAGTCCCACAAGGTTCTTCTTTATCTCCAACATTATTTAACATTTCTCTTCTCCCTCTATGTCAGCTCCTTTCCAAACTCAATCTTACACACTATGTTTATGCAGATGACGCCCAAATCCTTATCCCGATTAGAGATTCATTGCAAAATACCTTACAATTCTGGAATTCCTGTCTTCTATCTATCAATAACCTCCTAACAACTCTTAATTTGATACTCAATTCCAACAAAACAGAATTCCTTCTCATCACTCCAGATGGCAACTATACTTCACCTAATATTCACACCTTATCTCCTCCAGCCTTTTCCACCCAGGTCAGAAATCTTGGCGTCACCATGGATAATCTACTGAACTATAAAAGCTTCATCAATAACACTATAAAAGAAGGTTTCTTTAAACTTCAAGTATTAAAGAGACTAAAACCCCTCCTACACTTCAAAGATTTCAGATATGTATTACAAACAATTATATTCTCGAAAATAGACTACTGTAACTCATTGTTGCTTGGTCTACCCACAAACACTTTGAAACCTCTACAATTGTTACAAAACGCCACTGCGAGGATTCTAACTAAATCCAGCAAAAGGGACCACATTATTCCCATCTTAAAAAACCTTCACTGGCTCCCTATCAAACATAGAATCCTTTATAAAACCCTTTCAATAATCCACAAAATCATCAATAACTCTACTCCAATTGACCTCACCATTCCTTTACAGCCTCACACCTCCTTCCGTCCAACTAGACTAGCCCAGAGAGACACCCTAAAGGCACATCCTCTCAAAACATCACTAAGTCGAAGAGCTCTTTCCACCGCTTGTCCTAAACGTTGGAACTCTCTCCCACCAGACCTTAGAATTGTACAATCAGCACCTACTTTTAAAAAGAGACTCAAGACCTGGTTGTTTAACCAAGCATTTCCTTAACCCCAACAACCAAGCTCTTAACCTCATCACTATCGACATCAGCCTCGACATAGTCAGTACCAGCAATTATACCAGCATTTATACTCATTTTCTTTAAAATATATTGTATTTAAATTATAATTCCCATGTTCATTTTAATTTATTATTATTATTTATTATTTATTTATCCAAGTTCATCCTACCTTGTTCATTGTAAGACATTATTCTATATATTGTCAAGTTATTTGTTGCAATGTAAACCGAAGTGATTAGTAACTATGTTACCAGAATGTCGGTATATAAAACTGTCAAATAAATAAATAAATATATGATAGATAGCTCTCTAGGGAAAGAAACATAAAAGTTCAAAAGTGTAGTAACTATACAGAGAACTGGTTCAAGTCCTGATAGTGTTGCATCCTGCATCACTCTTTTCCCTGCAGGTAACCTCATATATCACAGAAGCCTCCTAGATGAAGACTCAGTAACAAGAGGCACTGTCTAAGACATACAATGATTTTAGTGTCACAGATTGTCTGATGAGCAGAGATACATGAGAAACAGAAATTGAGAAAGTCTCTCTGATGCACAGGATCCAGGCATTTAGAACAGGAGCATCCTTGGAATATGAAATTGGGTTTAGGTTGGACGTGGTCTTCACAAGAAATTCTAGGTCAGATGCCGGGCATGATTTATAAACTGATGGGCAGCAGATGCTAGCAAAGATTCAGGTATGATTTTCAAACCCCAAATTAAATGCAGAGGCAGGTATTTTATAAAATATACATATTTTCCCCTTCTGAAAATACTTGCATGTGTACTTGGAATCAGCAGTTCCCTAACAGCACCAAAGGTTCACCCGATTTCAATTGCACAAGTCACCCAACAGGTGCAAAAGTGTTTGAAACAAGTTCAGCAATTTACGCATGAAACTTCGCATGTTAAAATTAAAACCTCTCCGGTACATAAAAGATTTCAGAAAAGTTCTGCAATCTTTAATTCTCTCGGGAACAGATTACTTTAATTCGTTACTATTAGGCATTCCCTCTTCAACCTTGCCCTCTCTCCGACTACAGAATTCTGCAGCCAGATTGCTCTCGGGCACAAAAGGATATGATCGTATCACTCTGGAACTTGCTGATCTACACTGGCTCCTGATTAGGGTGGAAATTAAAAAGAAGACATATTAATTCATAAATTGATAAACTCTACAAGTACTCCATGGGCAGGTTCTAGGCTCCATATTTCCACCTCATCCAGAACCCTGAGGTCTCAAAATAAAGGCCCTATTAGAAGTCCTGACAGTTCGACAGGCACAAATCGGGGAAGTGAGGGAAAGAGCGTTTACAATAGCTGCACTCAAGTCCTTTGGAATACCTTACCAGAAAATCTCCCAACTCAAGAGTGATCTTTTAAAAGGGACTAAAGGCCTTGTTATGTAGAGAAAAGTTTGCAGCAGAAAGTGCTTTCCTATAGAGAACAGCATATTGAATTATTCTGAGGCAGATGTTCTTTTTCTGTACCGTCCAAAGATATGGGGTTTTTTGCATTTGTTTTATTTGTTACACAATTTTTAATAATATGTATGGTAATTTTGCAAACCGCTATGATGTTTTGAATAGTGGTATAGAAATATTTTTTAAATAAATATACCACTTACAAACCTTGTGAGCATACTTCTGATCCACCCACCCAGAATGTCTCCAAACAGTCACTTTTTCCCCAGCTAACATTTTGCACATTACTGCAAGCACAAACATATTTTTGAGGTTTCTAAAATACTAATGGGATATATATGGGCATTCAGCTACTTATGTGCATATACGCTATTTTAACATGCACAACCCCCACATAACTTCAAAAATCACCTCCTTTAAATAGAAACAGGTACTTATGAACACCCCCTGTAAAGGCTCCGGCATGGTTTCCATAGACACTGGGAAAGAGTTGATTCTTTCACTGGAAACAGATACTGGTGACTCTCTTACCTCCACACAACCCTCCCCTCCCCCCCCCCAGACAAGAATTCAAGCACAATTAAATTACACTGTCTGACTGACCACCCTTCGCACCCCCACACCACCCCAAAACATTCAAAACTATTCATGCAGGGACTGCTTTATTCCAGCAGGGGGCAAACCCAGTTGAGGGCATTTCTGGTCATCAGACTGAATATGAGCCCCACTCTGGCTTCATCACTGGGGTAGTCATGTGAGTAAATCTGGAAGAGGAGGCAACAGTAATTAATGAACTCATGGAAGGCCCCAGAACAGTCTGGAAAGCACTTGAAAGCACTTTCATAAGTGGATGAGCAAAACCTCATACAGCTGTATTTTCTGCCTGCAAAGGAACCCCTCTGCAGGGCTTCAAGCATTTGGACAGTAGTCAGTACATCCATATCTGTGCCTCTGAGCATCCTACAGGCAGGAAGGAGAATATAAAAAAGGAATGTAGATAAATCTGAAGACAGGAACATCAGTACTCCCTTTGAAATAGAAAGATAGAATGAAGGAGCCCAGAAAATTACGGAAACAAAATTAGGACAGCTGGTCTTGGGAACCTACCCCCCCCCCCCCCCCCACACACACACACACACACACTGAGGCCTGGACATAGGTGGCCAGCAAGAAATGGAGACAGATCTATATGAATTGGCATGTCCCTCCTCTGGACCAATTCAGGAGCAAGAGACAGCCCAGAGCAAGAACACAGAGAACAGAGATAGCCGTAGCCAATCAGGGAGCAGGACAAATGCAGTGGCATCACTGTTGATGCTTACTTGGAGTCCCCAATTCCAGATGCTACATATGTCCTAAGAGCGACTCTGAACATCCAAAAAAACCAAGTTGCATAGAAGGTGTTTATGTACTCGGGGATTGTAAGCCACATTTTTTTACCATAGAATTTGTTAATCTTTTGATTTCAATGTCAGCAAACAACTTTTTTGCTGGAAGGTTTCCTACATTCCAAATATGAGTGAATTAAGCCCAAAGAAATTAAATATAGTAGTGGGTTGCCCTTTCAGAACTATTTTCCCATTCAGATTATACAAAGAGGTACATTCAGAAACAATATAGAAAAGAGGAATTTAAAGCCAAGGTGACACAATGATGTTTTTAGTATTGTACTATTAAGTGCTGTTGAATCACATATACCTGAGGGCCTAAGGATTTCTTTTTTTTTAATGTATTCACTACAGATATGGAGGTCATGAACTGATGAATCATGAGATTAAAAGGACCATTGAGCATTGCTAGCTGCCACAAACATTCATGCGGTTGAACTCTGGAGAATGTCACATTTATGTGTAACACAATATACATCCTATATAGAACACAACAGAATCTGTTTACACACAATTTCAACAATGTTTGAAACTTATGTGAAAGGATCTTTGAAAAAAAATACAAGTCTCATTACAGGACAAACAGTTGTTTTTGTACATTGTTGTACACAAAATAAAAACAGGAAATATGCTGAAAACTGCTGAAAATGCAACCGTAAACAAAGCCCTTTTCTGAACATCTTCTTGTCTGCTATCGTATGACCACTGGATAGGGATGCACATTTGTTTGAAATGAATGGGTAAAAAGTGACAAATAAGGGCATTTTCATTTCATTTGTGGTCCCCTGAAATGAATGGAGGACACACACAAAAATAACAAAAATGAAAGCTTTCATTTATTTTAATTTCTCATTACAGTCTATTGCCAGAGCAAAACTGCAAGTGCTAGCCCAGTATGTTTCTTGTTTTTTATGGCATAGCATGTCACAGTTTCGTATGTCCCTGAAGCTGAGGTGGGAAGATGCAGGGAAAAATACAGGAAGGATCATCAATCAAGATCAAGCATTTTTTAAACCAGCCTATGGTTGACTCCTGTATCAAGTGATGGTGAATTCCTCCCACAGGTAGGTTCGAGTATGTGCATACAACATTTTGAGATCAGTTCTCAGGTGGATTTCACAGAAGAGGGTTGTATTTTCAGGAGCTCTGTCTAAGTGAAACAAAAGGTTTAAACAGAGGAAAGGAGAGCTTTTATCTCATCTTCACTGCTGCAAGTATTTACTGCATATGAGCAACAGAGGCACTGGAATTCTGTCTGTGCATAGAGGCAGGGTAGAGAAGCCTTGACCAGGGTGATATTTAGTGCCTCTGTCTCACTCCAGTGCATTGCAGTCTAGTATTGTAATCTGCTCATACAGTTACTGTTAACTGCAGCGTGGAGTGAACAAAAGAGCAGCCAGAGCTCTGAGCCTTGGTTGTATCTTCTCTGTGAGTTTGTGTACAAAAGGAGTCAGCAGCACACATACACTCTGTGTGTGAGACACTTTTGCACAGTGAGGGTTACTAGATGTCTCTCCTTGTACATAGGCATAGCCAACCAGCAGTCAGTATGTGCCATTGCCAAGCTGAAAACTCTGCTTGCTAAGCACTGCAGTGCACTCCTTCTATGGACTTATTTGTGCGTGTGACAGACAAATAGTATTAGAGTGGTACTGGTGAATACACTATAGTATGTTAATAAATTATATTGTATTAAAACCCTAGTAGTCACTATATATAATTCTATAGAAACCATGGCATGGTCTGTGGACCCCTAGCCTGAGTTGGGGTTGATGCTACCTGAGAGGGTAAACCCCCACAGATCCCCGTCAGGAGGTGAGGCTGGAGGAAGAGAGGGGCCAGCTGGAGCTACCAGTCCGCATTCCCCGCTGGTTGAGCCCTTGAGTTCAGGGACCAGCTGGACGTGGGCCCCTGAGGCATGGAATAGGTGCCAGGTCTGGAACTGGAGCAGGGCGTGGTTGGAGTCCAATGGCTGGCAGGCAAGACAAGACAGGCAGAGTTCAAGAGCCAGCAGCAGGAGCAGGAGGAGGGCGCTTGCCTGGAGTCAGAGGGCAGGCTGGTCAGGGATGGCCAAGAGCTCTGATCCTGCCGCAGGGTAGATGAGCAAGGTGAGGTCCAGTCCAAGTTCCGAGGCAGGCGGCAGACGAGCAGAGTATGGTCCAGTCCAAGGTTCAGAGGCAGGCGGCAGACGAGCAGAGTGAGGTCCAGTCCAAGGTTCAGAGCCAGGAGATCTGTCCAAAGAGACTCCAGGAAGAAGAGTGCAAGGCCTTGCCTCTTTCACAGTACCATGGAGAATTCCTGCTGCTGCTGGTACCATTTTATACTTTTGTGGTGCCTTGGGTTATTCATGCCACTTTTGGTGCCACTTTGACACTGTCTTGGTGAATTGGAGTGCTCTTCCTCCTGATTATGTCTACCAACCAGTCTCATTAGAACTGATTAGAAAACCCCAGATTCGGAGCTCAAAATAGGCTACACTGCTTCCCCTTTGACTTTAAAAGGAAATGAATAAACATATGGAATGAATAAACATTTTTTTTTAATTTAAAATGAACCAAATGAATTTTGGTGACCTACAAAATAAACTAACAAACCAAAATAAAACATTTGGGCTAGATTTTAAAAGCCCTGCGCGTGTAAATCCTCCCAGATTTACGTGCACAGGGCACTCGCGCGCCGGCGTGCCTATTTTGCATAGGCCGACGGCGCGCGCAAAGCCCTGGGACACGCGAAAGTCCCGGGGCTTCATAAAAGGGGTGGGAGGGGGCTTGTCCGGGGGCATGTCTGGGGGTCATGGGGCGGTCTGGGGCGGGCCGGGGGGCAGTCCCGAGTCCCCCGGCACTGCGGCCTGTGCCGGGGGATGCGAGGCGGCGCGCGCAAGTTACGCCTGCTTCAAGCAGGCGTAACTTGCCCAACAAAGGTTGGGGGGAATTTAGGTAGGGCCAGGGGGTGGGTTAGGTAGGGGAAGGGAGGGGAAGGTGGGGGGACATGGAAGGAAAGTTCCCTCTGAGGCCGCTCTGATTTCGGAGCGGCCTCGGAGGGAACGGAGGCAGGCTTCGTGGCTCGGCGCACGCAGGCTGCCAATTTTGCACAGCCTTGCGTGCGACGACCCCGGATTTTATAAGATACGTGCGACTATGGGCGTACCTTATAAAATCCGGCATACTTTTTAAAGATCTACCTCAGCGCCACATGGAAAAACCTGACTATGGAGGTGGAAGAGATGAAGACAGTATCAGAATTCAAGAGAGCATGGGACAAGCTCAGAGGTTCTCTGAGGGGGAGGTAGAGACTATGACAATCACATTTTGGTGCCACTTTGACACTTTTGACTGTCGTGACAGTCCTTGCCTGGGGGACCATATACCATGGCTGCGTTCAGAGCCCAGTATGTGTGCATCCTAAGCCCAATCAATTGGGGTCACCTATGAGCAATGACTCTGACTCATCTTCCCCCCACCGGGGCTGTGAATGATATCTCTGCAGCATGCCCAACCCTGCAGACCCAGGGAACAGAGTGTGCACTAAATCAAACTAGTACGCACTAAACAAAAAAAAAAAAATCTAATGAAACAAAATAAAAGAAAAAGGGGAAAAAACAAAATAAAATGATTTGAAACAAAAAAAGGTTTTATTGATGCACCTCCCTACTATGCTTGCCAATTGCCAAGTCCTCTTTGTGAGACACGTTTCCTAGAAGGGAACTAGTAGGTCCTGTTAGGTTTCGTGGGTTTTGTGGACCCTTGGCCCAAGGTGGAGGTTGATGCTACCTAAGGGGAAGGACCACACATATCCCCACCGTCGGGAGGTGAGGTCAGCTGCAGCAGGGACACCACTATGGTTCAGTAGAGAAGGAGATGTCCTGCGTCACTACCACGTGATCGCAGGTGCCTGTGCTAAGGTATACTGCGAGGCGCCCTGAGGAACAGGACAGAAAGGCACAGTTCAGAGAAATCGGAGTTCTTGGCAGGTCTGGAGTACCAGAGAAGGAACCTCTAATGCAGAGGTTCCTTCTCTGGTACTCCCCAAGGAGCGGGGAGTGTGGAGGCAGAATCTCTGGAAGAGTAATGTAGAGACTGCCCCGAGGGGTGGGACAGCATAGCAACAGAGTCTCTAGTGTAATGACGTAGGGGCTGCCCCGAGGAGCCGGGAAGCACAGAACCAAGTCTCCAATGTAGAGACGTAGACTGCCCCGAGGAGCGGAGAAGCGTAGAGTAAAGCCACTGGAGTAGTGATGTAGAGGCTGCCCCGAGGAGCGGGGAAGTGTAGAGTCAAAGTCTCTGGTGAAGTGACGTAGAGGCTTCTCCGAGGAGCGGGGAAGCGTAGAGTCAAAGTCTCTGGTGAAATGACATAGAGACTGCCCCGAGGAGTGGGGAAGCATAGAGACGGGATCTCTGGTAGGCAATGCTGAGGCAACCCCGAAGAACGGGGAAGCGAGCTGACAGAACCTCTGGTGAGGAGCGTAGGGACTACCCCGAGGAACAGGGAAGCCTGGAGTCCAGGTTTCTGGAAAGGAAGCGCCAGCAGGCCCCCGAGCAGCAGGTATCCAAGCCAAAGTCCAGGTCAGAGAGTGGAGATCCAAGGCAGGAACCGCGGATCTGGAGAGACAGGAACAAGCACCAGAGAGATCAGGGAACTCGTTGCCAAGTCAGTTTGCATAGGCCAACGGAGGTGCTTAAATATCTCAAGGTAATGATGTCATCAGTCAGAGACAGCCCCAGAGTTTCCGCCATTGGCCCTTTAAATAGAGAACAGATGGCACATGCGCGCACCTAGGAAGGCCTGGAGTCGGAGCATGGGTCGGCGGCGTCCTAGCCGCCATGTGGAGCAGAACCAGGAACAGCACGGCGACAGTGGCTGGCCAGAGCCATGAGTTCACCTGGAGTGGAGGGCCAGCCATGGCAGGATGTGAATTGGGTTGGCCGTGGTCACCTGCGGCCGACGGTCATAACAGGTCCCTACACAGGTTCTCATTTCTTGACTGACCATGTGCTAAGCAGAATGATCAGTGCTACATCAGTCAGAATAAAGTTGATTGTGGAGATGGGTCTCAATATTTATACTGCAGAGAAAAGCTCTGGTAACCTCGCCACTGAATCCTGTTGGCCACTAGAGTAAGCACTGTGACAGTATTTTAGGGCTGCAATATATATGTAGTTCTAAAAGGAACATAAGAAAATAAAAAATGTCATACTGGGTCAGACCAAATTTCCATTAAACCCAGCATGTGACAGTGGCCAATCCAGGACTCAAATACCCGGTAGGATCCAAAAGTGTAGGTACAAATCTTCTTGCTCATAACCAGGGATAAGCAATGGATTTCCAGATCTACCTGGCTAGTAATGGTTTGTAGGGATGTGAATCGTTTTAGGACGATTAAAATTATCGTCCGATAATTTTAATATCGTCTTAAACCGTTATGGAACACAATACAATACAGATTCTAACGATTTATCGTTATAAATCGTTAGAATCGTGAGCCGGCACACTAAAACCCCCTAAAACCCACCCCCGACCCTTTAAATTAAATCCCCCACCCCCAAATAACTTAAATAACCTGCGGGTCCAGCGGCGGTCCGGAACGGCAGCGGTCCGGAACGGGCTCCTGCTCCTGCATCTTGTCGTCTTCGGCCGGCGCCATTTTCCAAAATGGCGCCGAAAAATGGCGGCGGCCATAGACGAAAAAGATTGGACGGCAGGAGGTCCTTCCGGACCCCTGCTGGACTTTTGGCAAGTCTCGTGGGGGTCAGGAGGCCCCCCACAAGCTGGCCAAAAGTTCCTGGAGGTCCAGCGGGGGTCAGGGAGCGATTTCCCGCCGCGAATCGTTTTCGTACGGAAAATGGCGCCGGCAGGAGATCGACTGCAGGAGGTCGTTCAGCGAGGGTTCCGGCGCCTCGCTGAACGACCTCCTGCAGTCGATCTCCTGCCGGCGCCATTTTCCGTACGAAAACGATTCGCGGCGGGAAATCGCTCCCTGACCCCCGCTGGACCTCCAGGAACTTTTGGCCAGCTTGTGGGGGGCCTCCTGACCCCCACGAGACTTGCCAAAAGTCCAGCGGGGGTCCGGAAGGACCTCCTGCCGTCCAATCTTTTTCGTCTATGGCCGCCGCCATTTTTCGGCGCCATTTTGGAAAATGGCGCCGGCCGAAGACGACAAGATGCAGGAGCAGGAGCCCGTTCCGGACCGCTGCCGTTCCGGACCGCCGCTGGACCCGCAGGTTATTTAAGTTATTTGGGGGTGGGGGATTTAATTTAAAGGGTCGGGGGTGGGTTTTAGGGGGTTTTAATGTGCCGGTTTTTCGATTTTTCGATTTTTTAACGATTTTTCACGATTTTTCACGATATTTTACCCCCCCAAACGGCAACAATACGATTCCCTCCCCCTCCCAGCCGAAATCGATCGTTAAGACGATCGAGGACACGATTCACATCCCTAATGGTTTGTGGACTTTTCCTCAAGAAGCCTGTCTAAACCCTTTATAAACCCAGCTATGCTAAATTCTTTCTACACCCCCCCCCCCCCCCCTTATAATGTTATAGACCTGTATCCTATCCCCTCTCAGCTGTCTCTTCTCTAGGCTGAAGATCCCTAACCTGTTTAGCCTTTCCGCATAAGGAAGCTATTCAATCCCCTTTATTATTTTGATCATTATTCTCTATACCTTTTTAAGTTCTGCTAAATCTTTGATAAAGAGGCATTATTATATCTTTTGTTTTATTTTCTACTAGCCGTTAAGCCCTTAACAATGGGCTACATTTAAAAAATTGTTTTCGGTCCATTTCCTTCCCACTCATTCTCATTCTCCTTCCCACTCCCTCCCCTCATTCTCCCTCCCACCTCTATTCTCCCTCCCTCCCTCTCACCTCCCCCCTCTGGTCTCCCTCCCTCTCATCTCTCCCCTCTAGTCTCCCTCCCTCTCACCACCCCCCTCCCCTCCACTCCCTCTCTCCTCCCTCCCCCTCCCCTCCCCTCCCTCTCTCCTCCCTCCCCCTCCCTCTCTCCTCCCTCCCCCACTCTCTCCCCCCTCCCCCACTCCTCCACTCTCTCATCCCTCCCCCTTCCTCCCCTCACTCTCTCCTCCCTCCCCCCATTCTCTCCTCCCTCCCCTCCCCTCACTCTCCTCCTCCCTCCCCCACTCTCTCCGCCCCCTCCCCTCCCCTCACTCTCTCCTCCCTCCCCCTCCCCTCCCCTCACTCCCTCCCCTCTCCCCCTCACCTCACCTCACTCTCTCCTCCCTCCCCCCTCCCCTCACCTCACTCTCTCCTCCCTCCCCTCAGTCACTCCCCCTCTCTCAATCCCCTCCCGTTTCAGCTCATCCACAACCGGCAGACGGAAGATCTCCAGGGGGGTCCCTCCCTCCCTCGCGCGTGCGCCGCCGCCGCCACCACTGCTCCTCGCCGCCGCCACCGCCGCTACTGCTCCTCGCCGCCGCTCCTGCTCTTCCCAGCGCCATTTTTTTTTCAGGCACGCTCCGCTCTGACCGACGTGCTCGCCCGCGCATGCGCGGTAGAGCTGCTCTCTACTGCGCATTTGCGGGCTGTCGGTCAGAGCCCATTTATAAGGTAAATTCTTTTCCTAATAATACCTGGAATTATGAGCCAAGAAACAAGTTGTAGGAGAGTCCTTTTTATTGGACTAGCTTAATACATCTATGACGAGCTTTTGAGAATTATTCTCTCTTGATCAGGTCAATGAAGAAACTGCACAGTTGCACTTCATTGGAAGTGGCAACCCAGCCAGGTGGCAATAGCATCGAGAGCAGGCAGTGACTAAGTGCCTACTTATTCACCATGGAAGAGAATGATCTGCTTATAGAGGGAGCTCTTGTAAACTGCCACCAGCTTTTTGAGCCAAAACCTTCAAGCCACCATGATCCGGAGCAGGACTGCCCACAAGTTTTCCAATAAGCTAGTGGCCCACCCCTTTCTTGAGCTCAAGGCCAGCCTTAAATCAAAATTGCAAAGATAACCAAGTACCAGAGGGAGACTGGAGGATGTGCACCCTGCCCAATTACCTGACTGCTATTGAACAGCACCTGCGAGACAAACTGGGACTAGATGTTTTCAAGGGAGTGTCACAGGATCTGGACACAGCAGATGAAGAGGTGGCAGGGAAGCTTTGGGGCGTTATGAGAGGAGGGTGCAGAAGGGTTGATGGAAAGTAATAAGATGTCCACCTTTCAAATTAGAAAAGTGAAGATCTTATGTTGTACATTAAATCTAAAATGAGGTCCAGTTTATTCATAGGCTCTTCTGCTTCCTTTCACAGGCCCAGCGCCTGGCAGGACACACTGGAGACAATGGAGCAAGATGCACACACACAGCAAGAAGGAAGGGCTCAGCCAGAGGCACAGCAGAAACATAGCCACTGCCACAGCCAGAGGAGTGGGAAGAAGACAGTGAAGGTCAGGACCTGGTAGATATCTTATTTGTGAAGCAGATATCAGATATTACATGGGAGAAGGACATGCCAACATTCCCAGCCTCCACCACCATAAGTGTAGG